>NC_037681.1:37523403-37823403 GCF_003255815.1 Theropithecus gelada | reverse complement strand
AAATAATTTTATCCACAATATTTGAGAAGAAATCCCCACAGCCCATAGTAAACTATTTTTTTTTTTAGTCTTAAGTGAAGAATAATAATTATCCGGATAATAATTTCCACACAGTTTTTCCTCAGATAGTCAGACTGTTAAATACTGGTGGCTTTCCCCCACCAAACACACTTTATTAGTGAAGTGGAAATATTAATATAATCTTAAATGCCGCTGGAATGATTAAAAAATTTTTCCATACACAGAGAGATTTGGTCTGGTGCTGACAGAACTACACGATTTTACTGGCGAGTCACTCGAGCGTTGTGGAGATGCCGTTTCTGAGGTAAACAAAATTTTAGAATTTAGAAAATAAAGTTGTTACCATTCACAAATTTTGTTTAAGTGAGAGATTCTAACTTTTCCCCTTCGTTCTACCAGAGAGAAAAAAGCCTTTAGACTCGCTACAGTCGTGGCATCAGAAAAAGGCGCTAAAAAGAGACAATGTAACGGCCCAGGGTGCTCCGAACTTCAGTGGGGAGACAACCGGAGCGCGTGGGTGGGGGAAGGGAGAGTGGGGGCTGAGGGTGGCGGGCGGGGCTGAGGGTGGCGGGCGGGGCTGAGGGTGGCGGGCGGGGCTGAGGGTGGCGGGCGGGGCTGAGGCTGGGGCTGTGGAGGGGCGGATTCGGGGTGGGGCAAACCCTGAGACCAGGCTGAGACCAGGCTCTGAGGGGCGGGTCGGGGGCGTGACCAGGGTGGCCCGGAGCCCCTTATTTAAAGAGTGGAGCGCCGCCGGAACCTCGGAGAGATTCTTTCTGTTCGCTGTCGCGTCGCTCCCTGAGCCCACGCCTCGGATGGCCGAGCTCAGAAAGCCTACCTCCTCTTTAACGCCTCCTGAGGACTCGGATTCCCAACCACCCAGTAGCAAGCGGCTCTGTCTTGAGGAGCCTGGCGGTGTCTCTAAGGCGGGCTGGCGACTGCCTCTGGTGCCTCGCTTGTCTGAGGTGGAAAAAATCTGGGAGTTGTCGCCTAGACCCTTCAAGGGACTCTTAGTTTCAACGAATGCGATTTTTGATAACTCCACAGACTCGTGTGTGGAGAAATCAGTCAGTGGGAAGCAGATATGTAACCTGGGATGCCCAAATCTCAAATTCCAGATGAGTAGCTGTTTGCAGTCTCCCCACTCACAAAGTCCTGATTCTGATTTGAGGGCTTCAGGAAGGTCTGAGGCAGGACTGCGTGACACAGAGGCTTTCAGTGTGCACCACAGTGGTAGCTCCAAAGCAGGGTTTAGTCATCTTCTGCCCAGCACCTCTATACACGATATACATGCAATTAGAAATGAGAATCGAAAACAACAGTTTGTCCAAGGAAGAGACAATGTTCACAAAGAAAATCCATTTTTAGATGTTAACTTTTACAAGGAAACTAAATCACCATTTCATGAAATTAAGAACAGATGTAAAGCTGACAGTGTTATGCCATCAAATAAAAGAGAAAATAACATTTCATCATCGGTACTAAAAATATCAAAATCTCAAAACCAGCCCAGCTTGGAAATTGCCAAACCTAGCTATTTTAGAGATAGCAGCACAATAAGTGTCCCTCAGTTTCCAACGGACTTAAATAGCAAAATGTCCTCTGTCTATTTAAAGGAAATAGCGAAGAAAAAGAATGACAAAAAGGAGGCATATGTTAGGGATTTCACAAACATTTACTGGTCCCAAAATAGACCTGATGTTAAGAAGCAAAAGTTACAGAATGATAAAAAAGTTGTAGAAGCGGAAAATATTTTTTCCGAATGTTATGAAAATGACTACGCATCACTCAGCAGCCAAAATACTTGTAAGAGAAAAGACTTGATCAGTTCAAACTACTGTAACTACAGTAGTATCAAATGTGATGTAAGAGACTCTAGAAAGAATTTCGCTATACTAGAAAATGCAAATTGGGAGGAAGCAGAATGTCTGGACAGTTACATACCTACCAGGTTGGAAAAATCTCAAAACTGGGACTGTAACGTTAGACATATTTTGAGAAGAAATAGAGGAAATTGTTGGATTATAAATAATTACAAGACTAAATGTGAAAATATGAAAAAAACTGAAGAAAAATGGAATTGGCTATTATTATCAGAAATAGACCTTTTAAGCAAGGAAGATTACCGCTGTACAAAAGTCATGAATGTACATGAAGAACAATCAAAGCTTCTCATAAGAGAAATATTAGGTAGTCAAATAGCTTTAATAATGACTGTTTGGCTAAATGGTAAAGGAGAAAATGATAATACTGTACAGTTGAGATACAATGCTACACAAAAAGTCTTTCACGTGAACAACCCTTTTGAAAGTTTCATTGTAGAAATTTTTTATTTCCATAAAAGTATTTCAGGAAATCAAAAAGATAATAGTATTTTAACCTGCTATAACATTTTGAAGTGTAAAAAGGAAATTGGTAAAATTGGTATTCAAAATCTAATAACCAGAAACATGAATACAAATATAAAGAATGGACTTTTAAGCATATATTTACAAGACAGTGTTTCAGAACCTTTAGATATTATATTGAAAACTAACATAGCTTTTTTGCTTAATAACTTTGACTCTTTAACAAGAATTGAAAATGATTTTGAATTAGAAGAGGAATGCATTTTCAAGTGGATGCTTTATTTGAAGTATCCAAAAAATATTATAATGGAAAATTATACTGCATATCTAGCAAGGATTTTAACTTCTTCAAGACTATTAGAAGATAATATGAAACCTATGTTAAAGAAAAGGAAGTTATTTAGAATTGAACACGTTTTTGAAAAGTCTAAGAAAAAATCCATTAATTCCTTCAGTACGACAACTCAAAATACAGGTTTGTCAATTTTTGAATCATATGAAAAAATTCCCCTTTTAATGGACTTTGATGACATGGAAGAAATTTCTTTAATAAGAGAAATTACTTGTCGGAATATGAGTTGTCCTCAACAACTCATGAATGTGGAAAATTGGGCTCACTATAGTTCTAGTACTATTAAAACATCTGTTAAGTCTTGTCCTCAATTTATACAGAACAACCATGGATATATTAATGAAAATTTTTATGAAGTAAATATGCACAGACAAGATTTAAATATGGAAAGAAAACAGGGACATAATATCAGTAGCTTTAATTGTGAGCACATATTTGAAGGTTTCTGCAATGTTAGGCAACAGGCCATACCAAGAAGCCACAACACAATCCATAATGAAGAGACTCATACCATTTCTATAACTCAAGTACTAAATTTTTGTAACTTGTTAAGTGAAATAGAGGAAAAAAAATATGACTTAATTTTGAAAGAGGAAGTAAAAGTCACAGCCGAAAGTTTAACCAATAGTTTCCAAATTCACAAAGATACTAAGATAGAAAAGGAAGAGAAAGATAGTTTTTTTCCAATGGATGGTATGTTTTCTGTACAGTCAGTCTCATTAATAAGTAGGGAAGTAAATGTGGAAGAAAATAAATACCTTAATCAAAATTATGTAACAGATAGAAATGAATATGAGAGTATTTTGCCAGAAAGGGAGATAGCTAATTCAAAGGATTTTCGTAGAAAGAATGACTCTGTATTATATGTTAATCACCAGTTTGAAACTGGTCTGAGTGAAGGGAATGATGAATGTTTTCAGGACTTAGCTGCTAAATATTTATCAACAGAAGCTCTGACAATAGTAAAAGATTTTGAGATGAAGAGAAAATTTGATTTAGTACTTGAAGAACTTCGTATGTTTCATGAAATTAGTAAGGAAAATGAAATTCTAAGCACTGTGGAAACAAACAATGGGCAAGAAAATTACTTTGGAGAAAATGATGCTGAGGAGGTAAAAATGGAGACAGAAAAAGATTTGAAAATGGTTGTAGTCAACAAAATAAATGCATCTTCCTCGTTCTGTGATACTACAGCAGGTCCTAATATGTGTAAAAGTCACCAAAGTTTATTTAAATGGAAAACTGTACCCAATAATGGAGAACAGGAAGTTCCTAATGAGAGTTGTTATCCAAGTACATCAGAGGAAGAATTACTTTATTCTACTTCTGAGGAAGGTATGAAATTCATTTTAAAACATTCTTTCTCATGCTAGAAAAATTACTGCTTTTTTCTATGTAGGCCAAATGTATAATTCTGACAAAAAAGAAGGAAGGTAGAGATAAAATGCAAGACAATGTTTATTGATGCACACTATTTTCTTTTTTCTTTCTTCCCCCCACCCCCTCCCCCAGCAAGAAGCCATAGCTTTATTTATGATAGAAACAATACAAATTTCAAAGCAAGCTGCAGTTACTCCTTGGAAACACCAAAAAAAAAAAAAAAAAGTTGTTTTCACATGGTTACATTGTTAATTCCACAATAGCATTTACCATATCATTACTTGTACTTCAGGGTCAGGACTCGAACTGCCTTTGGTCTCAACACATTTGCTTCTGACATGACCAATTCTATGTCCTTAACTTCTTTTTTTTTGAGACAGAGTCGAGCTCTGTGGTCCAGGCTGGAGTGCAGTAGCACCATCTTGGCTCACTGCAACCTCTGCCTCCTGGGTTCAAGTGATTCTCCTGCCTTAGCCTCCCGAGTAGCTGGGATTACAGGAGCCTGCCACCACACCCAGCTAATTTTTGTATTTTTAGTAGAGATGGGGGCTTCACCGTGTTGGCCTGGCTGGTCTCCAGCTCCTGGCCTCGTGATCCACCCATCTTGGGCTCCCAAAGCGCGGGGATTTTAAGCGTGAGCCACTGTGCCGGCCTTATGTCCTTAACTTCCACACCTGTTTCATCAACCTCTTCCTCTTCACTCTCCTCTTGTACAGTTGGAGTCTGTGTGTTTTCTTGAATGTTTGAGACAGCTTCACCTTGAACTTTGACACAGCTTCACCTTGAACTTTGAATTTCTCAGCAGCTGCTAGCTGGGTGCACAGTATTTTCTCATAAAGATGTATTCAAATGTTCAAAAATATACTGAAGTTGAAGGAAACAAGTTAATTTTAAAAAGGAGCTTTGAAGAGTCCTACTTCATTTTTCTAAATATTAGGAGCCAACTGAAGGAAATATTTTGTTTATACTGTTGTTATTTTATATAAAAGTTATTTTTTGCTGTAACATACCATTCTTTATTTTCAGATTGTGAAACACCTTTACCTAAAAGAGCTGCTTTTCTCCCTGATGAATGTAAAGAAGAATTTAAATATTTATTGAGAGGAGGTAACATTGTGGTTACTTTTTAGGATACCTTCTAAGATGATTATTGCATTGTGGTATTTTTAGTATGAGGAAAGTATAGATATTCATGTTGTTCAAAATAAATACAAAGTTTTAGCACTTTTTAAAAGCATTAATATTTTACTAATAAATTCTAATAATTAAAAATTGGGTAACAGTTAAAATGCTATTTAGAATATTATTGGGAAATGCATTCTGCAAAACTACGTTCAGATATTTGTATTGATGTTTTAAAATGACTATATGTTAAGTGTTGTATATGCCTAGTTTACACATCTAATATATGCAATATTTACAAAACCAAAAAAGATATTTAGATAAGTTGGGTTTTCATTGATGAGAATGTTACTCCCAATTATCTATCTATCTATCTATCTATCTGTCTATCTATCTATCTATCTATCTAAATATATATAGAGAACATTGAGCATAGAGAACATGCTGTATGCTTTTCATTGTTATGAAGATTTTATATGGACATTTTATTATGCAAGTAAAAAATATTTGCCATTTAGTCATGTTAACATGATTTTTGACTGATGTTTATACTTTTGGTTACATTAAAAATACAACTAGGCCGGACATGATGACTCACGCATGTAATCCCAGCACTTTGGGAGGCTGAGGTGGGCGGATCACGAGGTCAGGAGATCCAGACCATCCTGCCTAACATGGTGAAACCCCATCTCTACTAAAAATACAAAACATTAGCCAGGCGTGATAGTGGGCACCTGTAGTCCCAGCTACTTGGGAGGCTGAGGCAGGAGAATGGCGTGAACCTGGGAGGCGGAGCTTGCAGTGAGCCTAGATTGAGCCACTGCACTCCAGCCTGGGCGACAGAGTGACATTCTGTCTCAAAGAAACCAAAAACCAAAAAACCGAAAAACACTAAAGAAAAATTAAACAATGAACTTTATCTTTTGCCCAGTAGATCTACAATATCAGAATAAAACACAGTGTGTCTAACATTCATTTAACCTTATGGTACCAAGAGTGGAGGGTAGTGGTAGGATTGAAATTATGGAACTAGGTAAAGTTATAATCCCATCAGAAATTTCTGGTATTATACAACATGGTTAGATCTAAAAAGAGTAACATTGTAGGTTAAATATAGTTACTAAGACATCTTAAGTCATGCATCATGTCTCAAAACATTTTTTCTGAGTTCTCATAGTCAGCAGAATGTTACCTCTGAAACTTTTATTGTCACCTCAGAATTGTATCTTTTCCTCTTTTCTTAGCTTACAATGTAATAGTTTTAAAGATTAATCAAAACACTGGAAGATCAAAAGCCCACAGGTAGTCTGTTCTCCCCGGAATGAAGGAAATAACTGATGGAACAATACTCCTTGAGTCAAAAAATAGGATGGCAAGACCTAGCCTGGAAAGGATAGGGTTTGCTTCTTCTAGGGCAGAAAGAAAGGAAGAAATTGGCTTAGCAATATATTTTGATATAGAATAAAGGAAGCTTGGGAGTATATATTCATGATTATAATTGTGATAATAAAATAGATGTAGGAGGAGGATAAAGAATGTGTGCACATTGGAAAAGCAATCATTACATTTGTTTGAAATATCTAAACCCATATAGCAATGTGATTCTGCCTTCACAAGTTAAAGTGACTTGTTGTGAAATGTGAAAAATATTGTATGAATTCAGCCAGAATTATTTAATACTATGTTAGGATGGCAGTCTTGGATTCACTTTCAAAGGGCACAAAAGTTGAGTGATCTTCCTGAGGCTTGTTAAAATCCACAGTAAGAGAAAAGTTGGAAGATCCTGGGGAATGGAGTTAATATGAATGAATTTTAATGATCTACCTAGTTAGAGTGGGAGCCTGCTTATACACAGTCATTTTAAAGGCATCAGAAAGATCCCAGTTATCCTGAAAAGTTTTGATACCCACCCACCTGCCATCATGATGCCTCTTCTCTTAACGTTTCCATTGACTACTAAATGTCTTCAATGGATCCCTTCTCTCTTTCCATCTCTCTCTTCTCTCTGTGGTGTGAAGCCAAGTACGGTACTGAAATTATTTTGAGCACGTGTTATATGCCAACCAGTCAGTTCACCCGTGCTTTATATATCATTTAGACCAATGGGGGATCTTGTGATCCAACAGTGTTGTCTTATTTAAATGATCCTTTTGTGTTCAAAGTTTTTAAAAGATCTAGCGATAATGTATTTTTCTTTAACCTTTTATAATTAGTTTTCTAATTTTAATATTGAATCAAGTATAATAAACTGATTTATATCTATTTTGTGTTGTTTTTCTCCCTATTTATTATACATGTAGTTTAATTTCGTATTTTACTTCATTAAGGTTTACATAGATACACACAGATTCTTTTTGGTTCAGGTTAGTAAAAATCACGCTACTAACCTTTTGTGAGATTTAACATTTGATTACACTGTTTTTGGTATAACAGGCTATTATATTGAGGTCATAAAGATTCACTAAAATTTGATTTACATGTTTGGTTTTACATATGTACCTCACAGTTTATTAAAAAACCCCTGAAAGTTAGAGATATTGTATTTTATTATAAGAGGTAGTTGACTTTACATAACTGATTTAGTAACAGATGTGTGTATCTCCATGAACTGTTTTGGACATCTTCGAAAATGGTATAGTATGATGTTAAAGAACAATTTCTAACTCAAAGCCCTCTATTGATGCATAATAGATGGAGTACATTTGTGTTCTATTACTGACAATGACCTCCATTAGAAACCAAACATAACCATTAACAATACAGCATAGTTGTTTAGCTACCAATAGGAAAAATGACCGGAGTTTAAAGCTACAACATCAAGTTGGTTTTAAAACCTATACGGTGTTGTTGTGATTGTTGTTAAGGTAGACTGCCTGATTGGAATGTTGAATTTATTTAGTTGCTGTGTTTTATGGGGCAAGTTACTTAACTTTTTGTGCTTATGTTTTTCATATTTTAAAACTGGAGCTAGAATTAAATAAAATAATGCATTTAAAGTATAGTGCCTGGCACATAAATAATAAGTGCTCAGTAAGTATTCAGTAAATGTTGCTAATATGATGATTAGAAGTAAAGATTTTTAGGCATAGAAACTTGATAATTTTTACTCTTTTATTGTCTTATATTTTTAGGTAGTCACTTCCCACATGGCATTTCAAGAGTACGACCTCTTAAGACATGCAGTAGGCCAATCAGGATTGGTTTGTCAAGAAAAGCAAGGATTAAACAACTTCATCCTTATCTGAAACAAATGTGTTATGGAAACTTAAAAGAAAAGTTTTGACTTTCATATTTCAAAATATTTTACAACATCTAGAAATGTTTTGTCTTCTTTGGATAAATGTTCTTCCAGCTTGGGGGCTTGGGGCTTGCTTTATTATAAAGTAGAGATTATTTTTTTTGAGTGTATAAATTATTGTATTACCTTTAAAAGTTATAAAATATTTTATGGATTTTCATGTCATTGAAAAATGTACACATTAAAGCCATTTCATGATTGGATAAAACATGTTGACTTATTAGTTTTCATGATATATGCATGTAATCCTTTTGTGGAGAAAATTGATAGCCTTTATTTTCTAAAAAGGATCTGTGGCTCATCATGAACTACTGTTCTAATCCACTTCCCCCATTTTTCAGGTGAAAAAATAGAGGTACAGAGGGGATGAATAAGCTTTTCAGTGTCACAGCATTTGTATTAAGATTGGAATAAAGACTCTCTCCTCTGTAACATTCTTTCTCACTTTTTTCTGCGTTCACTTTCCAATCTTTATCTTTTCTTCCAGAGTCTATCTTTGACCCCAGAGCAGAGTTATGATTATGTAGTTAATAATATTAATTTGTTCATTCATGGAACAAATATACTGTAATACTCCTACTATTGTCTTTGGCTCAGTGACAGAATAAAGAAGACATGTGTAAGACCTTGCCTTATGGAGCTTACTTTCTATGCTTGACATTGGTAGAAAAATGTAGGATATACATAATTTAAATATCAGTAGAATAAAATATACTTTAGACAGAGAAATAACAAAAAATGGGCTAGTTAGCAAAATGTAAGGAAAGAAAGGAGCATCAAAAAAGCATAAAAAACAAAGCATCTGATAGCAGAAGGAGGACTAAATGTATTAATTCACAAAATAGATTTGACTGGATGAAATTATCTTACTACAAGCAAACATTCTCAGACGTACTGAAAACCACCTCAAATTTGGCTCTCTTCATTAATTTCCATCCCCCACCATATACTTTCCAATTTCAATATCTTAGTCTAATTTTTCTTCTGCCCTCATAGAACTCATTACCTTCTTAAACTGTAATTTATACCTTGCTAGAATATAAGCTCCTTGAAGGCAGAATTCTTTTCTTTTCCCCACTGATATATCCCAAGTGTCTAGAACAGTATGCCCCCCGTCAATACTCCTATTATTTGCCTGCCTAAAGAAACAAATTTCTACTCCAGTCTCATACTAGCTATATTTTTTTTTTTTTTGAATTCTTAATAGCTTTATGCCCCTGGGCAAGCTCCTCATTTCTAAAAAGGGGATAATGTTATCTCCTGGGATTATTGTGAGGATTAAATAAACTAATACATACCACGTATTGTAACAGCTCTGATACATAGTAACTACTCAATAAGGAGTACTTACTGATACACAGCAACTACTCAGTAGTTAATAACTATTTAGAATGTTTGACTTTTCTTGAAATTTTGTTCTGGATTTTGCATTAGATTATTTTCAGAAGTATGCTATTCTTATGAGTTTTATAAAAATGTTTCTTTTTTTCCCTAAAAGGTCCTGCCTTCCCTCTTCCTTCTTTTTATTATTATTAGCCCCATGTTGGATTTTTCTGTAGTCATACAAGGTAAATCTCATCACAATCAAGATCTGTCTTCACAACCTTAGTCCTTTGCCCTGTTCTCTGTCACTCTGTGTGAATATTTAATTTTGTTCTCAGGTCTGTATCTCTAGGACAGGTTTATATGCTTCTAGTCTTATTCCTAGTACCACAAAGGCTTTTATGGATACTTTTATCCTTTCTCTAATAAAGAGCATATTCACTTACAACCACTCAATGCTGGTTCTTTCATATTCTGAACTGATTGAACATGTGGCAAGTTTAAACTCCTAACACATACTGTGCTGCTTACAATGGTTTTCCATGCCACTGCCCTATTACTAGCTTTGATCTCTAGAGCTTTTCTTCTAGGGATGACACCTCCCCAGATGCAAAACTTACTCCTGCTAGTGTAATTCCTCAAGCACTTCTTCCTCAACTACCTCCAACCAAATACACAACATAAGCACACAGGACCTTCCCCCTCCTGCCCAGTTCTGTGAGTTATTTTCTCCAGAAACAGAAAGTTGGAGGATAGGAGGAAGGCAACATTTTAGCTCTTGTGTTTTTGCATCTTCATAGCCAGGTTTGGAAAGGCTGCATGGGATCTGTGATAGAAGACATTTTAAACTGATATCCATCCTCTCTCCACCTTTTTCTTATCTTTGCTCTTAAAATGTAAAAGTCGAGTGCTTTCATATCAGAGGAAATATTTAAATGATGAAAAGCCACTTTAAAAACTACTTGCTTTTATTCAACCTTAGACTAAATCTCTGTGTTACTTCAGTTTAAAGTTACAAGCTTCTGGATCCATAACTGTGAGCATGAGAAGAGAAGCAGAGCCTTATATTAAATCAGCTTGAAAAAGTGCTGTGGATAGTCTGTACCTTAAGTATGCAAATCTCTGAGTTAATATTACCTGTTTAACCTTATTTAGTTAAGTAAAATGGAAAACAAAATATGCAATAAAGTTGATCTTTAGTTCCATCTAAATTGCCACATAAAAGAATGTTTATAGAGTCAGTCACCATTTTGGGAAATCTTTTTAATAACACAAGGCATTACACATTTACATTGACACATAATTGTGGCAGAGTTTATCCTGCTAAAAATAATCTTTTGGATTAAATGGAATAGGATATCAGGATCTGAAATTATATTTTTCCCATTTTGTTGTAAAACATATCATTATTTGAAACTATCCTTGCTAGATAAGCCTATTTAACATATTATTTTAAAAGCACAGCATATTCAGAAAGGAACAGTCAGTAAACCATACCTCCTATCCAGGCAATGGGCAAAAAAAAACTCAGGATCTAAAGGTCTCTGTAATTTCTTCTGTAATTTTATAATTTGGACACACTTGTAATAAAAAAAAAAAAAAAAAAAAAAAAGGAAGTCTGTGGATCTCTTCCTTGAATTCAAGACTCATAAGTTTTACTCAACCTCTCCACTGTGATGACTAATAGGCATTGCAAAGCTACTATGGCTGGCCAAAACTGAGCTTCTGATATTTGTTCCCAAACTCTTCCTTCCACAGTGTTTCTCATTTCAGTGAATGGCAATTCTATTCTTTTAGAGAAGAAATGCTGGAGTCTTCCTTGACACTTATTTTTTTCTCATAACACATGGCTGGCCATCAACCAATCCTATTGCCTTTAGCTTCTCTTGTCTGGATTATTGCAACTGAGTCCTAACTGATCTCCCTGCTTCAGTTCTTGCTCCCCTTCAGTTTATTCTGAACACAGTAGCCAGAATGATTCTTTAAAACGTAAGTTGTAGCATATCACAGTTCAGCTCAAAACCTTCCAAAGCCTTTCCATCTCACTCAGAATAAAAGCCAAAATTCTTACTTTCATGTATGAGGGCTACAATGATCTGACCTTCTCTTGCCTCCTTAAACTCTTCCCTGTATTTTCCCCTTGTTTATTCTTCTGAAACCACAATAGTCTTCCTGTTTCTTAGACACATTGGGCGTGCCCCTGACTCATGGCTTTTGCACTTACTTTCTTTTCCTGGAATGCTTATTCCTAGGATATCTGGATTGCTTGCCTTGTACCACCTTCCTAATAGCTTTATTCAAATGTCATCCTCTAAGTGTGGCCTTTCCTTCCTGCTAACATTCATCTTCCCTTTCCCTGCTTTCAGTTTTTCCTCCTTAATAATTTACTATGGATATACTACATATTTTACTTTTTATTTTGTTTATTGCCTGTCTTCCCTACTAGGTTTTAAACTCTGTGAGGGCAAAAGTCTTTTGTATTATGTTTATTGCTCTATCCCCAGTGCCTACGACAGTGCTTGACATAAGTATTCAATAAATGTTATTGAAAAAAAATTGAATAATGAGACCAATAGCAAGTATGTCTTAAACATGTCATGCTGAATAAACTTCTTCTTGAGTCATATAGCTTTATGCCCTCCTGGAATTTAAAGGTCTCTTCCTTCTTCTTTGCTATTCTCTTTTGTATTTTCTCCTTGAACCAGAGAAGTGAAAACAAACTTGGATCTAGATCATTTACTGTGTGTTCTTCAGGCATTTAGCTGCCTAACTTGTCTGAATTTAAAATTAGTCTTTTTTAATCAAGAAAAAAATAAGGCAAACCATAGTAAAATGTAGTATGTATTTAAAATTCAATGTCCTATCTCTTATGACACTTAAAATCTTTGTAAATCACATCAGTATTTAAATTTTCTAATGGCCTTTTCCTTTTGTGTTAGTAAAAAACATCTATTAGAGTTTTCCAAATTTTTATTTTTGCCTTTTCACTTTTATAACTCCCCTTTAAACAGTCTTTTAAACTTTATTTACTGGTTCATTTTTGAAAAGTTAATACCGGCCGGGCGCGGTGGCTCAAGCCTGTAATCCCAGCACTTTGGGAGGCCGAGACGGGCGGATCACGAGGTCAGGAGATGGAGACCATCCTGGCTAACATGGTGAAACCCCGTCTCTACTGAAAATACAAAAAACTAGCCGGGCGAGGTGGCAGGCGCCTGTAGTCCCAGCTACTCGGGAGGCTGAGGCAGGAGAATGGTGTAAACCCGGGAGGCGGAGCTTGCAGTGAGCTGAGATCCGGCCACTGCACTCCAGCCTGGGCGACAGAGCGAGACTCCGTCTCAAAAAAAAAAAAAAAAAAAAAAAAAAGAAAAGTTAATACCTAGACATGGTACACAATACAAAGGATAAAGAACAAAAAAAGTAACAGTGAATATAAGTCCTTTGCTCTTTTTCCACACTCAACTTTTCAATTTCTGTTGATGGAGGAAACAATGGTCAACAGCTACTTGCTCCTATGAAAAAATAATATTTTATTATTAAAAAGCATAGAGGGTATTTTTAGTTATTATCTGTTTTATACCTATACTTTAAAATATGCATAATTGTCTTTGTATCTTACTTTTTCCTTAAATATATGTTTCTATAAATAAATTTGGTTATTTTGGTATACTTAACAAATTTATTAATTTATGCATTTTAGCATGTTACAATTTTAAGGTTATAAAACTTTTTTTCAATGTTAAGAAACAGAAACTTGAAAAGTAAACTGGGCTTAGTGAATCTGATATTTCCATTAAAATTACCTTAATTTCTATAGCAATTTTAGAAATTCTGATTTTTAACTATATCAAATATCTTTAACACTATCTTAACAAAGTATTTATATTCCAATAAATTCAATTTTATCTGTATGTTTAATTACATAGTCCATGTCTTCATTTTTTTAAAAAAAACCTTTGTAATTGATTTTGCTGCCTGTGTAATTACCATTGCAATTTCTCTCCTCTATTTCACTACTATACATCCACTAGCTCAAATTCTTACTCAATTCTTTGTTAAGCTTTCATCTGTATGTACACACATTCTTTCTCCTCTCTGCTCAGAGTTTTTATCTCTTTGCCTGCCCTGCCTCCTCTCATCAGAAAGAATACTCTTAAAATGCAGAGGACTTTGGCCGTTTTTCAGTTTGCATTTTCTTTTATTTCTTTGTGTTGTTAGCTGCTTTCTATTCTTGAAACTTTCACTTTATGATGATACACTACCTTTTCTTTTCCTAACAATTGTATCTCTTTTGCTTTCTAATCCTCAGATATAAAGAAACTTCAAAGTTTAGTCCATGGACTTTTGCTCTTTTTTTCTGTATTTTACACTTAGAAATCTCATTCATTTTTCATGGAATCATTTACTGCCTCTACATTTACCAACTCTACAGTTTTTGAAACAAATTATGTCTATTATATCTCTCTATATATCAATTATAACTCTACATCAACAAACTCTACTGCTTTGGAAACAAATTATATCTTTCAAATTCTAATTTTGGCAACATAACAATAATTTAAAAAAACTAATATTTATGAAATACATGCCATGGTCCAGGAGCTATTCTAAAATCTGTATAAAATAATAATTTAATCTTTAAATAACCTCACAGTCAGATACCATTACTATCTCCATCTTACATTGTGAGTTAAATAACTTGTCTAAGGTCACAAAGTATTATGTTATCAGAATTCAAACCCATGCAGTATGCCCTATGGCCAAAGCTCTTAACTGCTGTTATATTGTTCTGATTTCCACATTGCTATAGGTTAACAACTTCAACTCAGTTGTCTAAAATCTCATCAGTCATCATTCACTCTACCACCTGACATTTATTTTATACTGCCAAGTTCTGTTACTTCTTCCTTCAAAGGAACACTTAACCAATGCATCCTTCTTCATTCTTTAGAGCCTCTGTAAAATGGCCTTATCTAATATAACTTTCCAACTGGCTACCCCTCAACTTCCCTACAATTTGACTAGTCTATTAATGCACCACTTAATCCCAACTAATATTTTCCCATTTTGCTAATTTTTTCTTCTCCTGAGATGCACTTCTCTTTTACCTGTTTAAATCACACCTGTCCTTAAACTACCACCTTTATACTGATTTTCCCAACTGCTTGAACATTTTACGATTGTTAAGTCCTCTGAATAATGATAGTGCTTTCCTTTAAAATGCTTCATCGAGCATTTATTACACCTACTTTGTGTTTTATCTTTTTTTTTTTTTCCTTTTTTTTTTTGAGATGGAGTCTTGCTCAGTCGCGCAGGCTGGAGTGCGGCGGCGCGATCTCGGCTCACTGCAAGCTCCGCCTCCCGGGTTCAGGCCATTCTCCTGCCTCAGCCTCCCGAGTAGCTGGGACTACAGGCGCCCGCCACTACGCCTGGCTAATTTTTTTGTATTTTTAGTAGAGACAGGGTTTCACCGGGTTAGCTAGGATAGTCTCGATCTCCTGATCTCGTGATCCGCCCGTCTCGGCCTCCCAAAGTGCTGGGATTACAGGCGTGAGCCACTGCGCCCGGCCTTTGTGTTTTATCTTTGCCTATCTAAGCTTGGGCATAGAGATCATTTTAGAAACTTTGCAGTCTCTAAAGCAGTGTATCAGAGCTTTATACTAAAGAAGTTTATTAATTATATTTGAATATTAATATAGCATTTATTTCATGGCATCTTATACTTGGCTTTATATTCTTATTGATAAATCTAGTAAGCTTATAGCTTTTTTTTTTTTTTTTTTGGTTTGCGGAAAAAAATGTAGCTAAATACAACGGGGATTTTTGGCATATTTTTGTCTTTGGCCTTTTCTTGCTGACCCTGTCTCCCTCGACTTCTTAGGTCAGCTTCAAAGCACAACCCCACTTTTTCCTCACATAGTTTGTATAAACGCCTTCTAATATGCCTAACACCTACTCAAATTGAGTTGTACACATTTTTTATCCACCAACAGTACTGATTTTAGACAAAACATTATGAAATATTTGTGTATTTTTATCAATAGGCAAAAATGAATGTTTCACAAAATAATTTTCCTGTCTTTTAAAATTTGCTGTACAAAAATAACACCTTGCAAATCTGCTACTCTTAACTGCTACCCTTCGAATAATTATCCTCATTATTACTGCCTTTATTATCAGTTATTAAGTGCCTTCATGTAAAAGGGCAACTTGCTAGAAGATATATAGTTATAGTGTCAATAAACAACATTTGGAGGCCACTTATTTGTAAGAACCAAGGGGTTCAGCTTGCAAGAACCAAAAACAGGACATTTTTATAGCCCGCTGGGTGGATCAGTCTTCCAGCTGGTACTTCATTTTAAAATTACTTTATTTGCTTTTAAATTTTTTATTTACTTTTAATTTAGTGGCATGTTGCTCAAATATCTTAACATACTTTCACAAAATTTCTCTACACATATCAAATTCCTTCTTTTTTTCTTGCAAATGACAAACTACATGCTTATTGACAGAGAAATTTAATTTGTATGTGGCAGAGTAGTATAAAATTAGCTCAATGTATAATTTTGAGATATATACTGACTTATTTCTCTAAAAACTGATTTAATTTACATATAGTTTAAAAACTTTTATTTAACAATAACCTAGTTTTAACAGGAAATAAGTTTACTGAGCTATAGGCATTTTGATCAGAATATCATAAAGTAAGTTGGATCTAGGAATATTTTTGAGATATAACATTCTCATTTAGATTAAAATTCTTGTTAAAAAATGGCAGAGCACAGTTTTATAAACCATTAATATTTTTTATAATAGTATCTTTAAAAAATTAATAGGCTTTGTTTATTAGAGTACTTTTAGGTTTACAAAAATATTAAACAGAAAATACAGAGTTCCCATATACTTTTCCCCAACTCTCCCTACCTTCCAGTTTCTCCCACTATTAACATTTTGCATTGGTGTAGTACCTAAGTTACCATTGATAAATCAATATTGATACATCATTATTAACTGAAGTTTATGGTTTACATTATGATTTGCTCTTTGCGTTATAAAGTTCTATGGATTTTGCCAAATGAATAATTTAATGCAACAGCCATTATGGCACCACACCAAACAGTTTCAGTGCTCTAAAAATTTCCTATGCTCCACATTCCTCCTCATTCCTACCCCAAACCTCTGCAACCCCTGACCTTTTTAATATCTCTATAGTTTTGTCTTTTCTAGAATGTCATATAGTTGGAAGCATACAGTATGTAGCCTTTCAGACCACCTTCTTCCACTTAGCAATATGCATCTAAGGCTCCCATAATACTAACTTTTCTAGTGGTGGATCTTCTCTTAGTAGAAGACTTATGTCTTAAATGCTGTATGCCTTAGCCTTTCATTATTACATTTTTTTCCCCAGGAACAAAACAATTACAGTTAACTTCAAATTGTGGCTATATCCATTCATAAACTTCTGAAAATATTTTTTCATAGATTTTCCTTGTAGAGATTCTGAACTTCAAGGAAACTATGCTGTTAACATTCACTGGCATTTCAAAGCATTTTAAGCCTTGATAAAATGGCTCTAAAGGAGGTTTTATCTTCTTTTTTGTTTGCAGAAACTGTACTTAAGAGTCAAATGTACCATATACTAAAATGGTCCATGGTAAGATGTTGCTGTAAAAGTCTAGGCTAGGCTTGAAAAATTCTAGTAAATGGAAATCCAATGTACTAACCAATATAAAGGGATGTTTTAATGTGTTAGTTTTGTGATAGTTTAATGTGTTAGTTTTAATGTGTTAGTTTTGTGATGTCTTGTATGATGAATGCCTTATGATGTGCTACACGAGCATCAGAATATTATTAATTCCAATTCTATGACTACAGGAATTATAATAACCATTAAGTATTTTTTTAGACCCAGTAACTATCTAGCAGTTGGCTCTGTGCAGGATATGCATGTGTATATCATGGCCCCTACTTTTAAACAGTATGACATTTTAGTTGACAGAATCTAAGAGGCAACATCCATGAAACAACTAGAACAATTGTTAGGAGATTTGAGCCTTCAATGGGACTCTCTTCATGACCTTGAATATGTTATGTAACCTCATTTGGCTTTCAGGTATTTCCTCATTTGGCATACTGTAATCACTGAATTAACTTCTGATACTCTGTTCGCAAATGAAATACACTGTGGGTTACTAATTGTAAATGGAAGGAGAAATACTAAGATGGAAATACAGTAAATGTAAATAAAAAGGAATGTGTAATATTTTTAGGTATTTTAGCAACTTTTACTTTCTATTAAATGAAGAGTAAAAAAATAAAAATCAGGGTATTTGTTATTATTTATCTTTCATTTATTTCACATAGGAAGTATCTGATTTCTTTCTCAACTCATTCATTTATTCATTTAATATTTATGTCCTCAACAAACATTTACTGAGGACATATCAGGAGTCTGGAACTGAACCAATGACTTAATTTCTATAAATTCTCTCATTTATGAAGCTCAGGTCACTTAACACTCTTTATGTACAATAGCTTTTGACAGGAATCTATTCAAGGAATAGTTTAGCTCTAACTAATAAGGAACTTGTTTTTAAATCAATTCCTGTTCCATATAAATAATAGAAGGTGAACCTCAATAATGATTGCTTGGATTTTCTGAAGGCTATTGTGAAGACAGTCCTGCGGATGTGACCTATTTTCCCTATCTGGATAAAATGAAGTTTTAATGTTTGTTATTACAGAGATTTGGGGGATGGAGTAGGAATTACCTGACTGACTTCCATGGAAGCAGCATTAGAGATAATATGCATGAGATGTCTAGCATAGCTTCTGGCACATAGCAAGCATGTGGCTACTAGTAGCTAAGATATTAACATTTTAGAAAAGAGTTTTCTCATCCTTTACAGGTTATAAATAACAAGATTACCATAAGTTATGTAGTCTTAACCACATATAAACCTTTATGCTAAGAAGTGTTTATTATATATTTTGAATTTTTACTTTTCAGAATACTTGTTCAGGGCACAATTCAAACACTCTACATGTTGGGCCAATTTATTTTAATGAGTGTAGTGTATTGTGTCAGGTTCCATGGAAGACCTTTTACTATAAATAAATTAACTATTAAAAAGAATACAGCAGTTTTTTAATCATAATAAAATATAAATACATAACATACAATTTTTTATTTTAATCAATTTTAGGTGTGGTATATAGTTGAGTGGCAATTTGGAACTTTGCCTTAGTTAATAAATATATTTTGTTCAGTTTTTGTATTTTTACCATAAGAGTGGTGACATCATAACTTTATAATGACAGAGGGGGAAAACTCATTTTTGCATCTCTTTCTGGGTTTTGACTCAAACTGATTTTGTGATATAATTCTTAGCTATAGTTAACACATTCCTATGTGTCTTTGAAAACTGCTTGCAAATTTGTTAGAACCTGAATGTAAAGTTCCTTTGCTTAATGGCATTTTCTTGCAAAGACATTACACCAGGGAGAAAAGTTTTAAATTGGGATCAAATTATGAAAGTTATTGAGACTGTACTTGAAACGCAATTAAATTGACAAAATAATAATATTTACGCATAGAAAAATACTGCATATTAGTAAATTTGAAAGAAAGCATGAAATCTTGTTAGATTAAGATAGATGAAATGCATTATTCAGTTGAACAAACATCCTTCAGAATTTGTTATATACAAGGCATTTTGCTAAGTACTGTGGGAGTTGCAAGGATAGACAAGATAAGGAGTTTAAATCTCATCGGAGAGAAAAACACATTCACAGGTAATACAGAACAGAGTGAACCAACAGTGCTATGGAGGTGCAGAAATTCTAGGGAGTGATTCTGATTGGAAAGAGGGATTTATATGAAATCTGGTATTTAAAATAAATCTTAAAAGATTTTTAAAAAATATAGATTAGGTAGAGTAAGAAGATTCTATTCAGAACGTCATGAAGGCAAGCAATTTAGGTAGAGATTTATAAATGTTAGTGGTGTATTTTTTATTTTATTACTGTTTACACAAAATCATGAGAGATTATAGATTAAAAATAAAATATGTTAAAGGATTTCATTCTGTTTTTATGGTGAAAAATTATTTTTCCTTATTTCATATTTTGAAATCCTCTTTAATTTTGAGAATTTGATTTGTGTTCAATAAATCAAATTAAAAGAGGCTTTCTAGGATAGGAAGCAGTAGACTGAAATCCTAGAATTTAGTACAAATTAATTTTTAGTACTTCATACATTACAGTCTCAATAAAGAATAATGAATGCCTCATATTCTAGTGATTCATATGCATTTAGAGAAATTCTTTCTCTAAGCCTTCTGTGCTGAAGTATAATTCAAAAGTAAAGCATGCTACTCAAGTTTTCCTCCTTCCTACTATTATTCAACCCAGCAGTCCCTTTACTGGGTATATACCGAAAGGGATACAAATTATTCTACCATAAGATGCATGCACGTGAATGTTTATTGCAGCACTATTCACAATAGCAAAGACATGGAATCAACCTAAATGCCCATCAGTGACAGATTGGATAAACAAAATATCATACACACACACACACACACACACACACACACACACACACACCCTGGAATACTATGCAACCATAAAGAAGAACAAGATCATGTCTTTTGTAGGAAAAGGAATGGAGCTGGAGGTCATTATCCTTAGCAAACTAACACAGGAACAAAACACCAAATACCACATCTTATCACTTATAAGTGGGAGCTAAATGATAAGAACTCATGGACACAAAGAGGGGATCGACAGACACTGGGACCTACTTGAGGGTGAATAGTGGGAGGAAGGAGATCAGAAAAAATAATGATTGGGTATGAGGCTTAGTACCTGGGTGAAGAAATAATCTTTACAACAAATTCCCATGACACGAGTTTACCTACATAGCAAAAGTTCCACATATACCCCTGAATCTAATATAAGAGTTAAAAATATAAGAGTTATATCTAATATGAGTTAAAAAATATATATATAGACACACTCCCCTATATTTTAATCCTAGTTTTATTTATCCTGAAGCCCCAGACTGCTAAATTAGTAGAAAATTTTCTATGTTAATTACATAGAACATATTTTAAAAATTAAAACACAACCTTCTCACGTTGGTTTTCAAGTTGTCACTGGACAAGATTAGAATAATGAGGTAAGATTTGACAAGGTTCACCATTATCTGAAAAAGGATTTTATCCAATGTTCATCCCTAAAATTGAGTTCATAATGAATGATTATCTCATTGCATTCCTAACTGCAGACTGTAAGAGGTAAAATTTATTTATTAATGGGGATTAAACATTTTTAAATAAATATTTGATACATGGATTCAATATGATTTAAAACTTTAAGTTTTGTAACATTGCTGGGCCTTCAGCCATGAGACTTCCCAGTTTTGAAAATTACAGAATTTGGCAAAATATGCTTGTCCCCTTTTTCTATTCTGAAGCAAGATGGAGAAATAAAAATCTTTCTCCCAAAAAGTATGTGCTACTTTTCAGCCTCACTAATGAGAGTTTATGTTGGATATTCATCTTTCTGACCTAATAACTTAGTTATTTCAGTATTTCCCTCGACCTGAGCACTATGGAAAAATGACCAGTACCTCTTTCTCTGACATATGGAGACATATTCAGCAGATTGAGTTGTGGTTTTTATAGTGGAAAAGGAGCCAGGCAAGAAATGAAATAAATGCATCATCATGACTTTTGGTTGCATCATACTCAGCATTTCCAAATAGGGTGTGAAACAAACTGAAAGCAGAAGCAGAGTGTTGTAGGAGAAAGGACATGGTTTTTGGAGACAGAGAGATCTGACTCTCATCCATAGCAACCTCTTAGATTTTCTGTTTCTTCATCTGCAAATTGTTGATAGTAAAATACATCTTTCAGTGTTTCTATCAGAATTACAGATAATGCTTACAAGTTGTCCAATAGGGTGACTGGTACATGATAAATATTTAATAAATGGTAGCAATTAATATTTAACTGAGCTTGTCATAAAACAGTTGCTCAAATGTTTATTTTTAAATAATATTATTTTAAATAATATTAAATAATGTGATGTTTATTAAAATCATTAATAATTGTGATATCTAGTGCTTAGATACTTAACTAAACACTGTCTAATAATTATTCAAAAATCTTTATTGAGTAACTACTATGTATAAGACTGGTTGTAGGTACTTGGGATACATCAGTGAACAAAATAGACAAAATTTTCTGCTCTTGTAGACCCTACATGCTAGTGGAGGCAGAGACAATAAACAGGAAATATAAAAAATAAAGTAAATTATGCAATATATTAGCAGGTGGTAAGCCTATGCAGAATAGGGTAAGGATTAGGGTAGTATGCTGGGGATGAGATATAATATTAAACAGAGTGGTTTGGGTAGAGTTCACTGAAAAAATCAGATTGAATCAAAGACTTGAAGGAAGTGAGAGAGTAAGATCTGACATGATTTGAAAGGATAACTTTGATTGTTTTGAAACAGGTGGGAAACATCACTTGTTAGAAGGTTAAATAGAACAGAAAACCAGGAGAAGATGGCCATAGAGTTGGTGAGAATTGATTGTATTCTGGATATATTTTGAAGATAGAAGCAAAATAATTTTCTGACATTGGGTGTGTGGTATAAGAAAAAAACAGTCAGGGATAACTAAGATGTTTGGCCCCAGCAACTTAAAGGATACTGTTGCTATCAAATTAGAAGCAGTAGGCTGACAGTGGAGAAGGTTTAGGCAGTTGATACCAGGAAGTTTGGCTTTAGACATTAAGTTTGAGATGTTTATTAGATATCAAAGTGGAGAGTTTGCTGAAGATGCAATAGGATATATAAGTCTGGAGCTTCCGAAAGACATACATGTCAGAGATACAAATCTGGGAGTCATCTGCTCATAGAAGGTGTTTAAAGCTGCAAGAATGCTGTGATCACCAAGGGAGTGAGTGTTCACAGAGAAGGGGACTAAGGATTGGGATGCTCCAATACTAAATGGATAGTGAAAAGAAGATAAATTAAAGGAGAAAAATAAGATTATAGAAAAACCAAGGGAGTGTAATAGTTTGACAGCCAACTGAAGAAAGAGTATATCACTCTCTTCTTAATCCAGATTAATGACAGAATTTAGCAATGTGGAGGTCATTGATGCCCTTGAGCATAGTTTCAGTGCAGTGATGAGGCAAAGCCTGACTAGCATTAGATTAAGAAAGAATGGTAGAGAAATAGGCCATGGAGAGTGCCAACAACTTTCTCTATTCCCTGCAAAGGGAATAGAGAAATGGAGTTGGGGTAACTTTGGGGAAAGGAGGGAAGAGGATTTCTTTCTAAACACAGAGTAAATAATAGCTTGTTTGTATGATGATGGGAAATTTGTATGATCATGGGAACTTGACGTGGGAGACAGAGAAAAGAATTGTTCGAAACTGGTCAATGAGTAGGCAGAAGGGATGGTATCTAGAGAACTTGAGGAATAATTGGCTTTAGGTAGGAGCCTGAAAGTTTATTATCTTTGGTAACAGGCGAGAAGGTAAGTGGGTGTAGATGTGGTTGTGAGTCTCTGAATGTTCTCTTTTGATTATTTTAAATCCTTCATAATATAGGAAGTTGTTTTTTTCTCCTGAAATTTATGTTGAGGAAGGAACTATTGATAGGATTTCCAAATGGAGCAGAAAATAAGAAATAGTTGTCAAGGAGAGTAGATGAAATTGACTCAGGCTCTATGGTATGTTTGTCTGGCATTGTTAAGTTCCCATTTCAGGTTCATGGTCTTGAATTTAAAGTGAGAGAAGTCATGTATGGCCTTGCATTTTTCTTCAGTCATGTTCAACTTCATGTACTTAGGCTCAGAGTGGGTAGAGGATTGGCTATAATCAGGAGTATGATTTTGCCAGGCAAATTTAAAACAGAAAAAGAGAGTCAAGGAAATAGAGAATATATGCAAAGCATGATTTTCAGCTTTAATTATATAATCTAAATTGGGTGAGGAACAGAGTGAGGATGTCAAGGGAGGATTAGGGACAATAAAAGAGCAGTAGGATTAATGACTTAGAAGTTCAAGAGGGAGCCCAGGATTATTGGGTTTGGAAGACTATAGGAAATGAGCTGACAAGATAGGAGGTTGTGGTCAGAAAATGAGATGCATGAAATTGAAATTATGGAGAAGTTTCTGTATAAGATATGTCAATGTGGAAGAGTGACTGAGGTAGGGTGGGAAGATTATTATTATAAGAAATAAATTCAAGTAGCTAAGAGGCTAGAATTCTTTAATAATTATTTGTATATACATTGAAATCACCAAGAATTAAGAAAGGTATAGTACTAAAGGGTGACAGTGAGCCAGGCAAAATTGTTGAGAAGTGAGGTGGATGACCTGGGGATGTACAGACAGCAACAATGATTGGGGTAGATGGTGATATAACTTGACAATCTGAGATTCAAAGCTATGCATTTTTAGGAAGGAGAGAGGGAGAGGGCTTGAGTGCTGCAAAGAGAAACATGAGGGGCATTTACCCCACTGCAGGCTCAGTGGCAGAGGTGCTGTGGGAGAAAAACCATCCCCTTTTTGAGAAAGTTGCAAGAGGAGCAGTGTTCTTAGGAGACAGCTAAGTTTCCTTTGGTCTAGTAAGGGAAGGGGTAATGTAATGTTCAGCAGAAGGCTGATAACTTAAGAGATTAATGGGGCAGAAATACAAAGACTGAGGACAACAGGTCATGGGGGCTGTTGGAGACCATACTCAGATAACTGAGTATACAGGTGGGGAAGAGTGGACCTAGGAGAAGCTGAGGCCAGCTTATTTAGGTTTGGTGCTGCTATCAGCAGCTTCGTGGAATCTGTCTCAGTCTGTACCTTCTACCTCATGCCTGTTCCCACTTTGTTCTGTACTTGAAGTCACCTAGTAACTTAATAAATAAGTTATATGTCATTTTCTCATCAATAATGTCATATTTAGAATAGTAGACATTCTTAGAATGACCTGCATTATGCCCAGTTTCCTTGAGAAATTTGTGTTAGTAAGTATCCTGACTACTCTTCCCACTAGCTTTTGGGGCAGTGCATCCTCACCTCCAGGAGTGAAACCCTCCATATTCAAGAATTCTTTGCTCCATCTCATATTCCATATTCATATTTTCTTCTTTCTGAAGACCCCATTAATATCAAGAATAGGGTGTCAGGGCCCGGTGGGGTGCTGGAGGAGCATATCTTCTCATTAATCTTAGGTGTCGTTGCTAAGCTTGCAAGCTTGGAAAGAGATTAATGGCATTCCTGTTATGTTAATTTACAGATGTATTGCTTCATGGACAGACAACGTGGCCTATACTATCACTACATTTTACAATATATTGAGATATACTTTGTGGGCTATTACATGATTCATTTTTGTAAATATGTCATAGACATTTGGAAATAATGTATCATTTTAGACATTGGGTATAAAGTTGTGCCTAATAATAAATCTAACATGGTCATTATAGAATTACATTTCTCTTTATTTTTATTTCTTGTATACTTCTGTCAGTTTATAAAAGAGGTATGATAAAATTTCCACATGATTCAATCTTTGTTAAATCTCCTTGGATCAAACTTCTTTTTTTTCCATTATATATTTTGCTTCTGTGTTGTTTGGTGAATAAAGGTTTATGTTGTTAAAATTTCTTTGTGTAGTTATCTTTTTTCAATATAAAATTTTCTTTTTTTGTTACATTGATGATTTTGTCCTTCATTCTGCTTTGATATTAACATTGCCACTCTTGATAGAAATGTGATATTATTTGACAGGAATATCTTGATATTTCTATTATTTTCAATCCCATTCTATCATTTCTTAAAAAATGTTTTTAGGATAAAAAGAACAATTAAAAAGTGAACTTCTATATTTATTTTAAAAAATTGTATGTGAGGATCTTAGAATAGGGGAAATTCAGTTATATTTACTGTATCCACTTATACGCTTTCTCTTTTTTGTGATATTATTTTATCTCTTCCTTATATTATGATTTTTGATTTACCTATATTTAACCCATTTTCTGGATGATAATTTTTCTAACTTTCTTCCCCTTCTAGTGTTTTAGAAATTCTAAATGCTACTTCTATTAGCACAGTGTTTCTCAATTACCCATCAGAATCACGTGTAAACTTTAAAAAAAATGCTTCTTCTAAGCTCAAAGAGCAGATTTACTGAATTAAAATCTTTCCGGTTGAGGCCCAAGCATTCGCATTTTAATAAAACATCATAGATGATTAAGATATACAGCTAGTGTTGAGGATCACTATTTTAGTGCTACCTGAAATCCCTAATTAAGTTTTTAAATAATTGGATGCATTTAAAATTTCAACATATATTTTATTAACATAGATAATTAAACAGTATATATAAAACTTCCTCTCTCTTATCCACTCAAATAAGATGAGACTGGTAGGACATCTTTTTTGTTATTGTTCTTGATATTCTTCTTCACCCTCCACTACAGTCTTGAATCATCTGAAATTTTTCAGAGTTTAAAAAAGTGCCTATTTTGCTTTTAGAACTCATTTCTTAACAACTATGTAAATATACACATTTCATTGTACTTTACTTCATGTGCATTGTTGATAATTTTTTTGAAGGGAACTGTACATTTTGCTTGTTTCTTTTCTCACAATTGTGTTTTTGTTTCTCTCAATAATTATTTTGCTTCTTTTTTTTATTATGAAGAATATTCTCTAAAATTTTTGTTTCCTGAAAAAAATTAATAAGCAATAATGTATTACTGCTATTTTAGCTGCCTAGTATTTCTTCTACCTTCCCCCAGTAATATGCTTTCCTTTAGAAAATTTCTTTTTCAACACTATTCCTTTGAAATGACTCCGGTAGAGCTGCTAGTCACAGTATCCTATGCCTGTGATCACAATATGAGTAGCTGATCTATATAGTCTGGCCAATCATAGTACAAAATCACCCTGATCGCAAGGATGTCTTTCTTTCTTTTTTTTTTTTTTTCTCAAGAAATGGGTGTATGATTCAAGATATATCAGAATCTTTCCAGGGGACTTATATGTACTGATATAATTCTTCTGTTTTTATTAGTGGATGTGTTAAATCAGAGTCGTTTGAACCAAGTTTTTTTCCCTATCTCCTGTGATGAGGATGAAAGATATTCATTAGGAAAGAGAAAAATTCAGAGAGAGATTGAGAGCTGATGATAATAGTTGAGACCCTTGGTGCAGTCATGCCTGAGGTCCACCCATCTTTTCCTTCCCAGTTTTATGAGCCAATAGAGTCTCTCTTTTGTTTAAACTTGTTTGAATTAGATTGATTTCCCTTGCACCTAAAATAATCTGAAGCAAGGCAGGTAGAATATTTCTTTGTCTTTGCATGTTGGAAATTGTCTTAATTTTCTCTTCATACTTGAAAGTATGAAAATTCTCTCTGGGCAAATAATTTTATGTTTAGAATCCTTTTCCTCTAGTCCTCTATAGACGTTTGTCCATTCCTTTCCCCCAATGAAATATTGATATTTGTTCTACTCTATTGCCTTTTCTTCTCCAAAGCAAGCATATTTTTTTCTTTTTTTTAGAGTTCAAAAATTTCCGTAAGATGTATCCAGGTGTGTCTTTTTTTAATACTAGCTTCCAGCACTTGCACAGTTCTTCAAAATTAAAATAGTGTTCAGTGTCAGTACTGTGCTCAACTATTAATATGAACTTAGGAAGAAGTTGAATCCCTGAATAGACCAATAACATGTTCTGAAATTGAGGCAGTAATTAATACCCTACCAACCAAAAAAAGTCCAGGACAAGACAGATTAACAGTCGAATTCTTCCAGAGGTACAAAGAGGAGCTGGTACCATTCCTTCTGAAACTATTCCAAACAATAGAAAAAGAGGGACTCCTCCCTAACTCATTTTATGAGGCCAGCATCATCCTGATACCGAAACCTGGCAGAAACATAACAAAAAAAAATTTCAGGCCAATATCCCTGAT
This sequence comes from Theropithecus gelada, assembly GCF_003255815.1. Lineage (NCBI taxonomy): Eukaryota > Metazoa > Chordata > Mammalia > Primates > Cercopithecidae > Theropithecus > Theropithecus gelada. Next base: position 37,795,574 of record NC_037681.1, on the reverse strand, counting down.
GAACTTTAATGTGAAAATCCTCAGTAAAATACTGACAAACCAAATCCAGCAGCACATCAAAACGCTTATCCACCACGATCAAGTTGGCTTCATCCCTGGGATGCAAGGCTGATTCAACATATGCAAATCAATAAACATAATCCATCACATAAACAGAACCAATGACAAAAAACACGTGATTATCTCAATAGATGTAGAAAAGGCCGTCGATAAAATTGAACACTCCTTCATGCTAAAAACTCTCAATAAACTAGGTATTGATGGAACATATCTCAAAATACTAAGAGCTATTTATGACAAACCCACAGCCAATATCATACTGAATGGGCAAAAGCTGAAAGCATTCCCTTTGAAAACCTGCACAAGACAAGTATGTCCTCTCTCACCACTCCTATTCAATATAGTGTTGGAAGTTCTGGCCAGGGCAATCAGGCAAGAGAAAGAAATAAAAGGTATTCAAATAGTAAAAGAGGAAGTCAAATTGTCTCTGTTTGCCAGTGACATGATTGTATATTTCAAAAACCCTATTGTCTCAGCTCAAAATCTCCTTAAGCTGATAAGCAACTTCAGTAAAGTCTTACAATATAAAATCAATTTGCAAAAATCACAAGCATTCCTATACTCCAATATTAGACAGAGAGCCAAATCATGAGTGAACTCCCATTCACAATTGCTACAAAGAAAATAAAATACCTAGGAATACAACTTAAAAGGGATGTGAAGGACATCTTCAAGGAGAACTACAAACCACTGCTCCAGGAAATAAGAGAGGAAACAAACAAATGGAAAAACATTCCATGCTCATGGATAGGAAGAATCAATATAGTGAAAATAGACATAGTGCCCAAAGTAATTTATAGATTCAATGCTATCCCCATCAAGTTACCACTGACTTTCTTCACAGAATTAGAAAAAACTACTTTAAATTTCATATGGAACCAAAAAAGAGCCAGTATAGCCAAGACAATCCTAAGCAAAAACAACAAAGCTGGAGGCATCATGCTACCTCACTTCAAACTATTCTACAAGGTTACAGTAACAATAACAGCATGGTACTGGTACCAAAACAGATATATAGACCACTGGAACAGAGCAGAGGCTTCAGAAATAACACCACACATCTACAACCATCTGATCTTTGACAAACCTGACAAAAACAAGCAATGGAGATAGGATTCCCTATTTAATAAATGGTGTTGGGAAAACTGGCTAGCCATATGCAGAAAACGGAAACTGGACCCCATCCTTACACCTTGTACAAAAATTAACTCAAGATGGGTTAAAGACTTAAATGTAAGACCTAAAACCATAAAAGCCCTAGAAGAAAACCTAGGCAACACCATTCAGGACATAGGCATGGGCAAAGACTTCATAATTAGAACACCAAAAGCAATGGCAACAAAAGCCAAAATTGACAAATGAGCAAAAGAAACTATCCTCAGAGTGAACAGGTCACCTACAGAATGAGAGAAAATGTTTGCAATCTATCCATGTGAGAAAGGGCTAATATCCAGATTCTACAAGGAACTTAAACACATTTACAAGAAAAAAAGCAACTCCATCAAAAAGCGGGCGAAGGATATAAACAGACACTTCTTAAATGAGACATTTATACAGCCAACAAACATATGAAAAGAAGCTCATTATCACTGGTCATTAGAGAAATGCAAATAAAAACCACAGTGAGATACCATCTCATGCCAGTTAGAATGGCAGTCATTAAAAAGTCAGGAAACAACAGATGCTAGAGAGGATGTGGAGAAATAGGAACACTATTACACTGTTGGTGGCAGTGTAAACTAGTTCAACCATTGTGGAAGACAGTGTGACTATTCCTCAAGGATCTAAAACCAGAAATACCATTTGTCCCAGCAATTCCACTACTGGGTATATACCCACAGGATTATAAATCATTCTACTCTAAAGACACATGCACACCTATGTTTATTGAAGCACTATTCACAATAGCAAAAACTTGGAACCAACCCAAATGCCCATCAAGATAGACTGGATAAAGAAAATGTGACACATATACACCAAGGAATACTATGCGGCCATAAAAAGGATGAATTCATGGATGAAGCTGGAAACCATCGTTCTTAGCAAACTAACACAAGAACAGAAAACCAAATGCCGCATGTTCTCACTCATAAGTGGGAGCTGACCAATGAGAACACATGGACATAGGGAGGGGAACATCACACACTGGGGCCTGTCGGGAGGTGGGGGGATAGGGGAGGGATAGCGTTAGGAGAAATACCTAATGTAGATGATGGATTTTGGGTGCAGCAAACTACCATGGCACGTGTATACCTATGTAACAAACCCGCATGTTCTGCACATGTATCCCAGAACTGAAAGTATAATTAAAAAAATAGAAACTTAATAAATTTTTGAGGTATACATAATCAACTTTAGTTTATCTTCAGCTCAAATTTTCTTCTATCATACATTTATTTTTTCTATTTTCCAATTTCTATTAAATAAATGTTGAATTTCCTAACTGCACTATATCTTAACCTTTCTCAGAAAATCTCCTTTTGCTTTGATGTTTTGCAATATGTTCTGGAAGCATTCCATGGCTTTCTAAATTCCTAATTAGGTTTTAAATAATGGGGGCATTTTACCATTCAGTGCTGCTGTAAACTTTTTCTTATTTTATCATGTTTTATTTTCCTAAAATCCTTTTCTCATGCCATTTTTAATAGGTCCCTGTTTTTATTTAATGGTTGTGATATTCTCTAGAATTCTTCAGATAATTCTTATTTTTTCAAGGTTTAATTCTGTTTTCTCTATTTCTATGATGGTTTATTGTCTTGCTTCTCTAAATGAGTAGTTAGTATGATTCTGCCTTTTCAGACTACTGTTTTTCCCCAAATGTCTGATAATTCTTGGTGGTATAATCATATTTGTAAGTAAAAGACTGGTTTGGTGAGTACTGATAGCCACTGTGTGATTTCTTAGCCATTATGATAGCTGGTATGGATTTTACTTAGCAGGAAAATCCTAATCCTGACTGATAATTGCAGAGCTGTGTGACTACAAATGAAGTCTTGCCAATATTCAGACTTCCATTAAGGTTGTGGGGGAAGGAAACAAGTTGACACACTGGTGAGCTCCCCAGATGGAGCATATAGACAATTCCATAACTTGAAGGTAAAGTGCTTTAGGAAATTTCATTACTATGCTGAGCCAAGCCTGCTGACTTTTGTTTATTTTCTTTAATATCTATTGAAGAGACCAAGTGTTCTTGAGAACACTGCCCCACTTCTGTGCTTGGCCCAATTTTCAAATTAGGAGCACTCTATTTTCCAGCCCAGTAGTTCTCCAATTTACTTTGAAAGTAATTCCAAAGATTGTTCAATGTACAAACTTCAGGAAATGTGCCTATTCTATCTTTCTATCATCTTCACAGGATTTTCAGAGAAAGGAGAAGGAAAGAGTATGGGTGCAGTGCACCATATGGAATTGGAAGTTGTATATAGTTTTTCTTCTTATTGTTTGTTTCTACTGCATAAAACACTGAAAATAAACTAATTGACTTTGTAATTCAACTTTCCCAGGCAGAAGGTTCTAATTCTTTTTCTTTTTCTTTTTTTTTTTTTGAGACAGAGTCTCGCTTAGTCGCCCAGGCTGGAGTGCAGTGGCGCGATCTCGGCTCACTGCAAGCTCCGCCTCCCGGGTTCACGCCATTCTCCTGCCTCAGCCTCCCGAGTAGCTGGGACTACAGGCGCCCGCCGCCTCGCCCGGCTAATTTTTTGCATTTTTAGTAGAGACGGGGTTTCCCCGTGTTAGCCAGGATGGTCTCGATCTCCTGACCTCGTGATCCGCCCGCCTCGGCCTCCCAAAGTGCTGGGATTACAGGCGTGAGCCACCGCGCCCGGCCGGTTCTAATTCTTTTTCAAAATGCTGAATATTTGTAGCTGCCATTGTGTCCAAGTTATTTTTTATCTTCACTAAATGATATTACTAGCAATGTTGGTGATGGTTGGGCAGAAACTAAAAGGGGTTTTTAAAATTTAAATAGCCTTGTTATATGGTTTGGGTCTGTGTTCCCACCCAAATTTCATCTCGAACTGTAATCCTCACGTGTTGAAGGAGGAACCTGGTGAGAAGTGATTGGATCATGGGGGCGATTTCTCCCATGCTTTTCTCAGGACAGTGAATGAGTTCTTATGAGATCTGATGGTTTAAAAGTGTGTGGAAGTCCCCCCCACCTACCCCGGCTTCTTTTTCCTGCCATCATGTAAGATGTGCCTTGCTTTCCCTTCACTTTCCCATGATTGTAAGTTTCCTGAGGCTTCCCCAGCCATGATGAATCGTGAGTCAATTAAACTTCTTTTCTTTATAAATTACCCAGTCGCAGGTAGTTCTTTATAGAAGTGTGAAAATGAACTAACACACCTTGTCAGATAGGGTGAAACCTTGCCTTCAAATTCAAATGTCCTGTCAAAGCTAGAAGCCCACTGGCTGCTATTAGGAATACAACTTCATGGACCTGTTCTACAAGTTTTCATAGGCTCCAGATAGTCCTGTTTTGTTACCTCTGACCCTTAGACGCTGTCTTTATCTTCAACTTTCCTGACCCCACTGTTTTTTCTTTGGATTAGGAGGATATGCTTCTTTGCTCAATGACGAATTCAGAATTTCTAAAAACCTTATTACCTTGCCTACTTCGTTTTAATTCTTTGAGATAAGTCATTATTTTTGTCTTTATCTGTTAAATGGGACAAATAATATTGCACTAGACACTTGATGGGCTAGCCCAAGTGTATTTTCCAACTCCATCTTCCTTTGTTGTCTTAACAATAGAAGTTGAAAAAGTTAAATGCTCATTCCCACCCCACCCCCTAGCTTTCTTGCAATTGGGAGTAGGAGAGTATGTGATTGTTCTGGCCAGATAAAGTAGGAATTCTGCTGATGTCTTCTAAGAAAGCTTTTGATTTCCTGATAAAAGAAACAATATCTCTAGCATTCCTTGAAATTTCCCTGTTGTTCCTTCTGTGGGCATAGCCTGGAACTACAACGGTCACCTGGGACCATGGGACGATAAAGCAACACACAAAGGATGGAAGATTAGAAAGATATTATTGAGGTGCTGTGACACATGGGGTGATAATTATCATTAGTATATATCATTCAAATCTATTATTTATGTCAAGCATGGTGCTTACTAATGTTGCTGTATCTGTGACATTCAATTATATTTAAAATGAACAGCTTTAAGTGGTGAAAATGGTCATTATCTAGACATCTAGTAGAGACTGGAAAAAAATATTTAATTCTATTTGTAATACTCATTTAAAATCTATGTGAATAATTGTTTCACTTTGATTCTAAACTGTACGTTAGAATTCATCAATTGCAAATATTTAATATGCCTAGCCTAATGTTTATGGACTAGACACTCTTAACATATTTGCCTAAAATTTTATACTTTATGTGTCATTCATTGACTAGAAATGTTTGTATATGAAATATAACATTTTATAAGTTCAAACCAATAGTCAAATATAGCTGGTGGAAAGGACTCCTGATTCAGAGTTTGAATATGGGTCTAAATCAGGAATTAGTTATTAAGATCTATTGTTTTGAGCAAGTGACTTCAAATATTTGAGTTAGAGTTTTTCTTATCCAAAAATTTGAGATAATATTTATTTAACAGGGTTGATGTGAGTATTAATTTAGATAATATAGACTACATTCAAACGACAGTGCTTGCCAGACAAAAATCTAAACTTTGTTTATTTAAAAAGTGAAAACCTATAAGAAACACAATGCAAAATCTTTCTGAATAAATTTTATCCTTTTAAGGCGACCAATCTCAGAATGGACACATTAAGCAATATGAAGTATAAGGTAAAGTTAACACATTATAGCTTGCTATTAGCTTTATTTTCTCAAATAGTACTCAGATATTATCCATATATTCTTCTGACTATTAATAAAATAGGACATCTTATGTAAAACAAAGCAAACAGTCTCAATTATGCAGAAAATTGAGCCCAGAAAATGTTGGGCTGTATAGAATCACCTATAAGTATATATACACTAGTTCTACAGTACTTAAACTGCATCTGTGAATTGAATCTACATCAGGGTAACACAGCATTTAGCATAAAATCTCCATGATGTTAGGTGTTTAGTGATTATAAAAACAAAAGAAAAAAGAGTTCTATTTGTTTTGTATGTTTTAAGTATATTTAGCTGGGCAAATCTTTTTCTTTTTCTTCTTCTTCTTCTTCTTCTTCTTCTTTTTTTTTTTTTTTTTTTTTTTTGGAGACAGTCTTGCTCTGTTGTCTAGGTTGGAGTGCAGTGGCATGCTCATGGTTCACTGCAGCGTCAATCTCCTAGGCACAAACATTCCTCCCCCATCTGCCTCCCTAGTAGCTGGGACAACAGGTGTGCACCACTATGCCTGGCTAATTTTTGTATTTTTTATAGAGATAGGTTTTTGCCATGTTGCCCAGGCTGGTCTCAAACTCCTAGGCTTAAGCAATCCACCTGCCTAAGCCTCCCAAAGTGTTGGGATTACAGTCGTGAACCATAGGTAGCACTTGGCCTTTCTTCCATTTTTCTTTGTTGTTTAAAATATATGTTTGAAATACCAGAAGCAACCCATGGAAGAAAAAAATAAGATGAAAAGTGGTGGAGTTTTGAAAGAAATAATGTAGTATAACTTGGTTGCGACAAAGTTAACACTATCTTCTATGGGAGATTCTTGAATATGAAATAACTTCTTCATAGAGAAAATGACCAGAAACTAGTATATTGAGGCAGTGCTAGACTATGCTTGCTCTTCAACATTTTAAATTTCTCTAAGAACCATATGCAACCCTTTTAGAAATAGTTTGATATGTGAATGTGAGAGCTAGTTGATTCTCTGATTCTATGATATGAAATAAAGAACTTCATTTATAAAGCAATAATAAATGAGCAACTTTGCCTTGATAATAAAGTCTTGGTCTTTTAAAATCTAAGATAGTATATTTCTCTCTTGCTTAATCATTTCTTATGTCACTTTCCATGATAGGGACTAAAAGTAGACTCACATAGTGTAGTGATTGAAAGCACAGTCTCTGGAGCTAAGTGACCTGGGTTTGAATCCTGGTTCCACTGCTATTTATGTGATCTTATTCATATTACTGAAACTTTCTTTACCTTGGTTTCTCCATCTGTAAAATAGAAATAATTAGAGAATTTTTGGTGGAGCAGGAGTGTCCAATCTTTTGACTTCCATGGGCCACACTGGAAGAAGAATTGTCTTGGGCCACACATACAATACACTAACACTGACAATAGCTGATGAGCAAGAAAAAAAATAAACTCTTAATGTTTTAAGAAAGTTTATGACTTTGTGTTGAGCTGTGTTCAAAACTGTCCTGGGCTACATGTGGCCTGTGGGCCAAGGGTTGGACAAGTTTGTTGTAGGGATTAAACTAATTGTACTTACACAATTCCTGGCACACATTGTAAGAATGTTTTAATAAATAGTTGATATGCATAGTGGTTAAAGATTATCACCCTGGTGGAGCCTCAAAGACTCTCCCCATGCTGTCTTTCCCCTCTACCTCAGATACCAGTGAGTTTCATTAATAGTGCTGAGAGGACAAAGATGGATATGAGTAAACAATGTGGTGCCAGTAGATTTTAGAGATGAAATGTAAAGCTTGAATAAAAACTATTTTTAGCCCTAAATATATATGCAGAGTTCCATCATGGCTAGAGTTCTGCTATGTGAGATACATATGGGAGTAATGCAATCCTAATAATTGAAGGTTCTTACTTTAAAGAAGTAAAATTTGTTTTAACCTTACATTGAGATTTGCCAGATATTTCTCAGAAATAGTTATGTTCCTAAAATGATATTACAGATACTAGATAAATCAGCAGACCCTTTCAGGTCCTAGCTATCTAGTGATACCAAAATATGGCATATTAGGGAGTTATTCATGCAAATTCATGAATTTGGAGAGCTTAAAATGAATTATGACATATAATAGCCTCTTTTTTCCTAATCTCATACTAATTTAGGTGATTAGCGATATGGGTTTAATTTCCCTGAATGGCCACTATTTAGGAGGAAGCCATTCACTCAGGCCTCTATTTGCCTCACCACAGTGGGAACTACAATGTAAAATTATGGAACTGTGACTCTGGAAGAATTGCCAAATTTAGTACTATGTAGGCCCTTGAGTTCTGATATTGCTCTTCCCCCAGTCTAATAGCAAAAAAGTTAATGGATTGTGGTTTCTTCTCCAGTCCCTCAAATTTTAAACTTTATGTGGTTACATCAGCCACCAAACTCTGGACTGCTAAAAATTAGAGAAGCACAAGGGAGCTATGTGTACTTACACGTATACTTACTTTCTGACTTTTGCCCACTTGTTTGCTGGTTTGGCAATTAGCCAAAGTGAAATCAACCTTAAACAATTCTGAGTTATCATTCTCTTCATTATTTGAATGAGGTCAGTCCTTTGTGGTTTGACCCAGCTCAGTCTTGTAATGGAAAAGTAGTGAGTTAGGCACTCTTGAGTAACATATGCTAAATCAGTACTGCATATCGAAAAATCAATTCCAACCTACAAAACTAACCCAAAGAAGCATGAGTTAAAATAAAAAGAAATTAATTTTGAGCCAGGAAGAAATGCACACTGTTCTGCCCATGACACTTTAACATGGCTGGCAAATTGATACTTCCATGCACTCCACACATGAAAGTAAGCCCCAAAAGCAGAAAGCTGAGTCTGCCTAACAAATTTTCCTTATCTCTACTTCATACTTTCAGCTACGCAGGCCAAAGTTCTTGCAATCATTTTTGCTTCCCCTTCTGTTCTTTCTTCTCACCTCCAAATCTTTCAGCAACTCATACTGGCTCTACCTTCAAAATCAACCCTCACCAGGCCTCGTCACCTCCATTGCCACCATTGTCTCCCTGGATCAATGCAATAGCCTCCTTATTGACCTCTCTTTTTAACCTTTTGTTACTCCTCCTACCTATTGTCAACAGAACAGCAATAATGATCCTGGTAAGGCACATAAGAATATGCCACTCATTTGCTAAAACCCCTTCAATGGCTCTGACCTGCCTTACTGACCATCATGATCCTATGTTACCTGGCTCCTGGAAGACTTTTTGACCTCATCTGTTAGTATTGTTCCGTTGGTCAATCTGGTTCAGCCACACCAGCCTCCTTGCTAGTCTTCAATCAAGCATTTTCCCATCATAGGCATTTCTTCTGTTGATCCTGCTGGATGGAAGAATTTTCCCAGATATCCTCATGACTTGCTCCCTGCCTTCTTTCAGGCCTCCGCTCAGTTATCACCCTCTTACTGACATCTGTACTCTTCACCCCATTTAGAACTGACATCATGCCCCAATTGCTTTATCTTCTTTCTAGTTTTATTCTTTTTCAAGGACTTACTGCTATCTAAAATATTTCATTTACTTATTTATTATGTTTGATGTCTGACTTTCCTCACTAGAATATGAGTTCTGTGAAGTCAGGAGTTTTTGCCTGTTTTATTAACTGCTGTCGTCTCAGCATCTAAAATAATACCTGATACATAACTGCTCAAGAAATATTTGTTGAATGAAGGCATCAGAAATTTATTTCAGATTCTAATTCTATATCATGTATCATGGGTTGGTATATATAAATATGTCCAAGTTAGCTGGAAAAAATTACATGTAATTCTTATTCCTTTATGTGAATTTGTTCTGAATTCTGTTAGTGTTTTTGTAAAGATCTAGGTTAAAAAAGATCCCATAAATTGTTATACAGAATTTTTAGTTAAATAGTAAAGATTCTAATGCCTAGAGGGCAAACAAAATAAAATTACACCTTTCAGATTTTTGCTTTAACAAGACATGTATTCCTGCTTATACATGAGATAGGTTCACTTTTGTTTTTTGCTAGCTAAGGTGACTTAAAAGAAGCATTTTCTAAGCCTATACTCAGGTTTTAGCCCTCTGAATTTTTAAAAATAAATTTGTCACATATTTCTGTGAATTTTAGAACTACAAAATTGGATCCAATATTTGTGTATCTGGCACTGAATATATTAGGGAGATTATTTTATAATTTTTAAATCTGGTACCTTGTTTATGAATTTCAGTTGTGGCTACTTTAAAAAACAACTGATATTTTGTTAATTCTTATTCATCTTTTATGCTTGGTGATTTACCGTTTATATACTCTTATTCCTATACAGAGCCTGTCCTTCTCTACTGTGTGTTAGCCTACAACAAAAAGTGACACTTGATATTTTTTGCTTCTCTAGTATTAGCTAAGAACTTTAGAAGCCTAAAAAGTTGTAAATCGTTGGTATAGAAGGTTTTAACCAACCTCCTAATATACTTTGGTGGAAATTTAAGTAAAGGAAGCACAATGAGTCCTCTTTTGTTTTTGTTTAAGGAATGCTATAGTAATAACGGTTTTTAAAATGAAACTCAATTATCATTCCACTCAGCTCTTGGTAGCTAATAATTGAATTCATTTGTAAAATATTGCTGATACTAAGTATTTTATGCTATTGGGGAAGTTGTTCCATTAAACTTTGGGCTTTGGGAAGATTATAGTGAAGAAAGGGATTAGGAAATTTGGACCTTAGTTGCCTCTAATTATTGAGAAAAAGAACCTCTTTGAATAGGGTGAGTGGGTCAGTGTTCTTGAATAGTTACTATTCATAGGCATGAGCTTTCTTCAGTGCCAGGTGTCTTGGTAGTCATAGCCCAGACCAGTGATTTTCGAATTTGGGTGCTTGTAAGAATGATGTGGACTTGTTGAAAATGCATAATCCTGAACTTAACTTCAGAGGTTCTTTATTCATTAAGTTTGGGGGAAATGCCAGGAATTTGTGCATATGTGTGTGTGTGTGTGTGTGTGTTTGAGAAACATCTGAGGTAGTTCTGACACTTGTCTGACACTTCAGAACCATAGTTTGAAACTTAGATTACGTTGGTAGCACCATGTGGATTTTCCTATACATCCCAAACACAAATGTGTCTGCTTATAATCATAAGCTTCAAACACTAGCTGGTGTTCAAGGCAATTCTGACTCTGTCAGCTTTCATCTCTTGACATTGGACCACTAACCTTAATTCTTGTCGCTGACACCTGGTGTTCATAGGAGCTTTTTTTGATGTTATTCATATGAGTCTTTGGTGTTCACATGAGCTTTTTCCAGGAGTTAGATTTTTGCCTCTTCACTAATGACTATACTTGACTTAACTAGTAATCTTAGTCAGGGTCATCAATTACCAAATGTAGATACTTTGTACTTCACAAGAGCAAATATGTACCCTGGGCCACTGAGCTGGGCTGTTCTTTTACAGAGTGGTGAGTCAGACAGCAATAATGTCTTTACAAAGTCTAGTTGAGATTATGCAAGACTATTATTATTATTTATGTACCTCTTTACACCAGTACTTTACAAATGAACATATATGACTTTTATGGGAATTCTAAAAACAAACAATAACAAAAGGAAATCATGTGTTCTCATCCTAAAATATCACAAGAAGACTTTTTTTTAAAGATTTTTAACATTCCTGGTACAATTGGTTGGGTTATTTTTCTCATGTGGCTTCTCTATTTTGAGTATCTCCTGTCCTTCAGTGCCACACAAAATTTCTTAGGGTACATAATGAACTCATAATAGTTATTGTACTTTGCTCAATTTAATTTGACCCTGAAAATGAGCCTTCTTCCCACTTACTGGCTCTTCTCGTGAACCCTAAGACCACACAATTGACCTTTATATCTTATGCTACAGTTTCTGAGGTGTCAGCTTGGTCATATCACTTCCCACCTCCATTTCTCCTCTCAGCTTCAAATTAAGCCACTCCAGTGACTTCTCCTTTTTCTTAAAGACTGAAGTCTTAACTGGTCTTAAACATGTGTATTCTCATTTTTACTTACTTCTCTGGCCTTTATTTTTCACTGCCTCATTTTTCTTCTTTCTCAACAGAAATTATGCATGTTCTTCCTTTTCTTGGAAGTCTTCCCCTCCCCTTTCTTTCTTATTTAATTTCTACTCATCTCTTCAGTGATGAGTAGAAATCTCTCTCATCACTTCTTGGACCAAATGTTCCTTGAGTAAGTAAATCCTTCCTATTTTAATTCTCATATCACCCAGTGTCTTTACTTTATGAGACCGTAACTTCATATTTGTGTGATTTTTTATGGGTGTCCACCAATCCATCTGGCAGTCATTCACGAGGGCACCGATTATGTCTGTTTATGCTCAAGAATGAACCCCAGCTTCTAACATGATGCCTGGCATGCGGAAGGTGCTCTTTTGTATTTGTTGAATGAATGATTACACTTTTTGAATTAAATAATTAAATTAGATTAAATTGAAAAATGTAGAATCATTTTCTACATTGTCAGGAGTGTACTGGAATCCTGTATCTTATTTTAGGATTCTTATCACCAACTCTCTGTCCCTACTTTTGCATTTATTTAAACATAATAATTAAGAATTGATTTTTAAAAAACTATTTGTTATAGATTTTTGATTCTCTTAAAACATATGGTGGATTAATCTGAGGTAGTAAGAAGAATTCTTCTTCCTTTGTGCTTCAAATGAATTTTAGAGTCAATCATTTCTGGTTTCAAATTGCACTTATGCCATTTATTACAATTGTGACTTTAAGCCAGGAATTCTTAATTGGGAGTAATTTTGCCTGCTAGGAGACATTTGGCAGATACCTTGGATTCTCATGACTGGAGGAGTACTACTGGCATCTTGTGGGTGGAGGACAAGGATGCTGCTAAGCATCCCATAATGCACAGGACAGTCCCCCTCATTCCCAACAAATAATTCTCTGACCCAAATATCAAATGTGTGAAGGTTGAGAAATCCCACCTTAGGTAAATTACTTAACCTTTCTAGATTTAGTTTCCTCATTACAAAATGCATATAACAATATATACTCAAAAGACTGTTGCACAACATAAATTAGGTAACATGTAAATGCCTAACAATATAAACAGATTGATCCATTTAATAGAAACTAAATAGATAGTATAAATAGTACAAAATACTATCAGAGCTAGAAAGGTTTTCTTTGACTTTAAAAATCTTTCTTTCTTTCTTTCTTTCTTTCTTTCTTTCTTTCTTTCTTTCTTTCTTTCTTTCTTTCTTTCTTTCTTTCTTTCCTTTTTTCAATAGCTTTAGGGGCACAAGTGGTTTCTAGATACATGGATAAATTGTCTAGTGGTGAAATCTGGACTTTTAGTGCACCTGTCACCCAAGTAATGTACATTGTACCAAGCTGATAATTTTCAGTCCTTATCCCCCTTCCATCCTCCTCACTTCTGAGTCTCCAATGTCCATTATGCCACTCTGTATGTCATTAGAGCTGGAAGGTTTTTGAGAGCATGTTTTTCTGAATCATGCAACTGCTTTGCTCCATTTCACATTTACGGGGCTTTCCTTTCATTCTAGTTACTGCCAAGGAGATCACTTCTGTGCAGGCTTTTCCCTGCTTCCCTGCAGGGCAACCTAAGAGCACTTTGTTTTAGTCTTCTTTCCATACCTCTCACTTCCTGATCCAGGGCTTCTCTGACATTTCTGAACAGACACCTGTGAGATCCTGCTCCACACTCATGCAAGTGCAAACCGTTAAGTGTGGGGGCTTCAGCACCCTTAGGGCCATCATTGCCTGATGAAGTACTGGTAAATCAATGCTTGCCCCTTTCTTCTTCTGGACAGACTACTCTGAGAGACACTTCATGGGACTCCCCAAAGGCTCTGAGTACCAGGAGCCCAGAGCTGTCGTCAGTTCAATGCCTTCTATATACTTCTATTGGCTTCTCTTCTTTCCCTGTTTCATTCCTCTCATTCTTCACTTCTGCTCACTGGGATCATTTCTGAAATAAATTACATGCATGTAGGCCTTTTTCCCAGGTTCTGCTTTCAGGAAATCTTAGTGCTGATACTTCTCATCTGAGAAATAGGGGATAGAGGCTCAGAAAGATGAGGTAATTTGTCAAAGGTTATGCAGTCAGTGCAGATGCCAAGCCTAGAAACAACACATCCTGACACGTTTTCAGTGCTCTTCCCACTGCACCGCAATTTCTCTCCACATTATGGTTTGGCTCAGTTTATCAATGCTATTTATGTACTAAGTGTTTTGGTTATTATTAGGGACTGTTAAAATATGACAGGGAGGCATATGCTAATAAAATGTGTGGGTTTTTGGAATGCCAGCAAAAACTGTTTATGCCATGGTTTAAAAAATTATTTAAAGAATTTTAGGTGTTTTACCATCTGGAATGTCTACAAAAATATAAAACTACATCCCAAGTTTACATGATACTTAAATATGCTCATATTTGTATTTCTCTAAGGTTTGTGTAACAGTAAGTATTATTAAAAATTCACCAAATTTCTGTGTTATTTGATATTTCACAAAATCTGTATGTCACCTTAACATGAAAAAGCCACTGACTCTAGTGTAAATAAAATTACACATAATAGTGCTCAAAACTGTTGATCAAATGTATTGAAAAAAGGCTTTGGAGGTCATTTTGAAACATCTATAACAAATCTGATGAATTAAGAGTAGGCAGAAAGATATTGCTACGTTATGTGCTGTTTACATTAGTCTGTCTCTAGCATTACATTTCCCAGAAATTGGAGAGAGCATGGTGTTCGTCACACAGACAGATCTTCTGTCACAATCTAATTCGCAATTGCTCTTAACGAATTGTAAACTCACGCCAAGAGGGAGGTGATGCAGTAATCTGTGTTAATATTTGTGAAAATGAATGTGAACACAGTCAGTGAGTCATCCTAAAGTCTGGATTACCTTGCTCAAGAACAAAAATATCAGCAGGGTTTCTGCATTTGTGAGGTTAGAAAAGCATTAAGCCTCAGCTTACCTACCTCAGAATGTGCTGAGGTACTGCTGGATCAGGGTTTATTTTCCAACAAAATGGTGGTTCTGTTCTAAGCGTAGAAGAGAAGTAGGAGTTCTTTGGGAGACAGATAATAGGATAATCAATTCTAGGGAATGGGAACTGGAACTGGAATGTTAGAAAGTATTAACATTTCCCACTCAAACTGCTCAAAGAGCAATTAATGGTATATTCTTCCCATCCCTCCACTCCCCACCCCAGCCTCCAACAAAAAAAAGCCTTGCAAGACCAGGATTATATCAGTGGAAAGTTAAAGTGATGCCATTGGCTAGGTTGAAAACTTGCCTCACAGTGGAGATTTTCTTGGTGGTACTGGACCACTGAATTTCTCAGCTTACTTACCTTGTCCTTAGGATCCATTTAATATGTGACAGAGTCTTGTGTATCATGCTAAGTAACTTGGGCTTTATCTTAAGAATACTGGCTAGATAGAGGCAGTTTTAAAACAAAGGAATGACTTCAGTTATTTATTTTATTAATGAGCAGAAGTTGGAGAAAACTAATGACAGAAAAGTCAGTTTAGATGCTATTGATGTAATACAATTAAAGATGACAGAAGATTTCCTTAGAAAGTATAAGTAAGAGTGGTGAGCACACAGTCAATGTAGGCAAGTAAGAGGAAGTGACTTACTTCACCTGTTGATTAAAGAGTTGTTGAATAATTTCACACACATATGTTGTGTAAGATCTTTCCCACATTGTGGCTTTTCCTCAGATACACATTCTGCTTTTAATATTTATTGACCATTCATTCATTCATTCATTCACTTATTTAGATATTTATGGTGCAACAAACATGCTAGATTTTATAACAGCAAGGGAAGGAAAGATAAAAATGACATAAAATTGTACCGAGTGTAGTGGCAGACACAGATCTTCATTCCTCCTTAGAGGAAGTTATAATCTGCTGAAATACTTTTTAAACAATATGGTTATATTTTAAAATAATATGCTTTTAAAACTATTAAACCATAAACTTATAAAATAATATGGTTACATTTTTTGATTTATAGAAAAAAAAGCACTAAAGAGCCAAAACATGTATATTACGTTTTTGCCACTAAATTTCTGAATTGTTTTAGATAAATCACTTTGGTGTCCATCTCCTAATTTGTAAAGTAAGGAACTTGCAACTTCAAAATGCTATGAGCTGCTCAACATCATTAATTATTAGGGAAATGCAAATCTTAGATATCTTGGATAATCTGCATAATAAGATACCATTTCTCTTCCACTAGAATGGCTGTAATAAATAAGGCAGACAATAAAAAATTTTATTGAAGATGTGGAAAATGTGAACTCTCATACATTGCTGGTAGGAATGTAAAATGGCGAAGTCACTTTGGAAAACAGTTTGGCAGTATCTCAAAAAGTTAAAAACCAAACTATCATGATTTAGCCACCCAAGTCTACATATTTATTCAAGGTAATGAGAACATAAGTCCACACAAAGACGTTTTAGTGAATTTTTATAGCATCATCACTATTCCTAGAGTTGGAAACTAGAAAACTCTAAATGTCCATCAGTTTGTGAATGGGCAGACAAAATATGGTAGATCTATACAAAGGAATATTATCCAGTAATAAAAAGGAACAAACTACTAAATATTACTTTATAGATGAACTTTAGAAATGTGTAAAGTGAAAGCATCCAGATATGAGGCTACACATTATATGGTTTTTATTTATAGAGACAGAAAGTAGATTAGGAGTTTCCTGGGGCTAGTGGTAGGATAAGAGTTTAACTCTACATGGACATAAGAAATCTTATTGAAGATTGGCCAGTGTGGTGGCTCACGCCTGTAATCCCAGCACTTTGGGAGGCTGAGGCGGGTGGATCACAAGGTCAGGAGATCGAGACCATCCTAGCCAACACGGTGAAACCCTGTCTCTACTAAAAATGCAAAAAATTAGCCGGGCGTGGTGGTGGGCACCTGTTGTCCCAGCTACTCGGGAGGCTGAGGTAGGAGAATGGCGTGAACCCGGGAGGCGGAGCTTGCAGTGAGCTGAGATCCGGCCACTGCACTCCAGTCTGGGAGACACAGAGAGACTCTGTCTCAAAAAAAAACAAAAAACAAACAAACAAAAAAAAACAAAAAAAAGAAATCTTACTGAGGAGATGAATATGTTCTACAACTGATTTATGATTATGGTTGATTATCAATAATAATTAAGTTATAAATTCATGAAAATGGGTGAATTTTGTGATTTGTAAAATGTGCTTCAATAAAGCTGTTTGAAATACGCTATAAACAATAGATGATGACCTGTCTTTGAGAGACACCCAGAAAAAAGACATGGTATGGCCAGAGTCAGCACATTTTCTGAATGTGATTTCCACATTCTTGCACAGAACCATTACTTGAAGTTTAATACTTTTCCTTCAGTGCTTTTCACTATGTGATTTAATTTGTTTTGCCTGAGACTTTAATATTTCATATTCATCAAGCATTTGCCAAAGAGGCACTGTGTTCTTCTCTCACTTTCCTAGAAGAATAAAGGGGGTGTGGCACATGGAAGTTGGCTTGGTGTATTCTGTGGTGATGTCTCTACTTTGAGTCTGAGCTTCACTCCATTGTGCTACAACTGGCTGCTTGATTAGCTAAGGAAATGCAAACATAATGAGTTAGTGTCTGCCAACCCAGGAATTGTGCAGGTTGTCTTTAGTTGTTATTTTCTGTAAACTAACTAATAAATTAATGATTTCAGAGAGGTATTTTCATTTTTATTCTGCTTATTTCTTCTTTTAAATGTTTTTACTAATTTCTCTTCATTCACAAAAGACTGACATGTTAACCCTTCTTTTCTAGGTATGTTTAATTTCTTTTTTCATTTTATCTGTTCTACTGTAAATGTTCTTTACTTTTTTGGTTTCTTGATTTCTTCTTTTTGGCAGTATGTCTGGCTATGGAAATCCTTGGAAAATGTAAACTGTCATCAAAAATTATGAAAATAAATTGAATCTCAGGAAATTAATTTGCTTTTCCTTCTCAAATGTTTATAGATAATATGACTCAAGTGAAATCACAAAGCTGCAAAGTCACTTCTTGAATGCATTTCCTATAGTAATTAAAAAAAAAAAATTTTCTTCCCCATTGAGCTTCTTGTTTGCTGCTGTTAGTGACACAAAACACCAAAGTATTTATTAAGTTGGGACAGCCAATATTTAGTTTTTTCTTCTTCAAAACCAATTATAGTTTATCCTGGATTCTTTAAAGAAGGAGAATGGCAGCCAAAATAGAATCATGAAGAGCTAAGAGTGAAATTTTTCCAATTAGCACAACACGTTGCCTATACAGACTGGTGCTAGCAATCCTCCCTACTTATCTTAGCATTATTGCTATCTAGTTTGGATTATAATTCCACTGGACAGGTTATTATAGCCTGAAAGCCACCTAGTATTTTGTCGATATTAAATAAGCCTTAAGTAGGCATTAGCCCTTTGATTTTACTGTACATTATCAAAAATAATGAATCTTTATAGTTATGTATTCACTTAGGTGAAATTACCATGAAGTCCCACTTAGTAATTCACTGTATCCTAGAATTCTAGGGTCACTAAAGAGTTGATTTTTTTTGACTCACTGAAAATATTTTGCATTGGTTTGTCTCAGGCAAGTTTAGTATCATACTGAAACCAATAACAAAGTGAACTCTAACTCAAACAAACCCATCCAACAAGCAGAAGTGGTTTATTAAAGCATATTTGAGCAAAGTCTGACTATCTAAAGATTTACTTGATAACACATGCAAAATAGAACCTTAATGATAATAGAAAACACTTATTTCATACAAACTATATGCTAGCACATCAAGGAATAACTCATTTAATCTTCTCAATTTTACAAGTGTGAAAACTGAAGCAGAGAGCTAAAGCAACTTGTACAAGTTCCCATACTAGAAAGGAGCAAAACTGAGATTTAAACCCAGAAAGCCTGTCTTCAGTCTATGTACTTAATTACTATATATAGAGCCTTTCTGAGTAGATAAGATTCTGTATGTGGTGCATAGTAACTTCAGTATAAACTTAAAGAATGAAAAGAAAACACCATACCAAACAAAACTAGGCTTACTAGAAGTACCCTTCTATAATCTGGAGAGAGAAACCTAGGGGAACAATGTCTTAAAAATTTGAGGGAAAAACATTAACTGTGCAGAAACTTTTAACAAGCCAAACTTTTAATCAAATTTGAGATTATAGTAAAAACAATTCATTTTCTTTTTAATCTCTTTTCTTTTTTAAATTCAGAGTTCATTTTCAACCAAGTCAGCATTACCCTGATACCAAAGCCAGACCAAGGACACTACAAGAAAATTACATGCCAATATCCCTGATGAACATAAATGTAAAAATTATCAAAAACATACTAGCAAACTAAATTTAACAGCACATTAAAAGGATCATTCAATAAGATCAAGCAGAATTTATCACATGGATACAAGGATGGTTCAACATATACAAATTTATAAATGCTGTATATGACATTAACCAAATGAAGCCCCAAAACCTTATGATCATCTCAATCGATGCAGAAAAAGAATTTGACAAAATTTAACATCCTTTGATAATAAAAATTCTCAACAAAGCAGGTATAGAGGGAACATACCACAATACAATGAAGGTCATATATAACAAATCCACAGATAACATCATACTCAATAGTGAAAAGTTGATCTAGAACAAGACAAGGATGCCCACTCTCACTTCTTACATTCGGCATAGTACTAGAAGTCCTAACCAGTACACTTAGGCAAGAGAAAGAAAGAAAAGGCATAACAATTGTTGAGGAAGCTGACCTATTCAACTTTTGTTTCCATTATGATTGTGTAGAAGCAAACTGGCTTCACTACCACCATAAAAATAAAAATAAATAAATAAATATACAGTGCTCAGGTTATTACCAGCAATATCCTAGAACTCAAATATGAGGATGAGTCATTTCCTGGGGCCACAGAGAACTTAAAATTTGTGAGCAGATGACTGGTGAATCAGATTTCCAAATCCACAATGCTCCTCTTCTCACTCTGCTTGACAGCAAGCACGGGGAAAATTTCCCCTAACTCTCAGTTTTTACACTGGAAAAAGTGAGTCAAAGTGGACAACCAGCTTCTCCACCATCATTGGTTCACTGACAGGAGATTCGTCTCTTCCTCAACTTACAGGAGGCATTGTGACTGCCAAATGAGAGAAATTACCCCTGCAGGCAGCTAGTGAGAAAGTAGGGAGGCAGGACTATCATACCCAGCACTGAAAATTCTGCTTTGTAACTCAGCCAACGGAGAAGCTAAATTAAAGTGGCTGTTCGGCAGCACAATGCTGTAGGAGGTACATTCCACAGATCCCCTGGTCATGAGCCCAAGCCAACTTTCCCACACTGCCATGATATCCCCCTTGAGACCTCCCCTATTCAGGATGGGCAGTATTCTGATTGTGTTAGAGCTGAGAAGAACCTGGGGGTGTAGTGCCATCTAGTGCCAAAAATAAGGGCATGATCTAGTGAAGAAAAAAAAAAAAAAAGAAAGACATTCAACAGTTACATTACAAAGAATCTCTAAGCAAATATACCCTATTAAAACCAAAACAAGTCAGACAGAGAAGACTGGAATAAATATGTAATCATTCAATGCAAAGAAATAGATATACATCCACGAGAAACAAGAGCAAGTGGGGAACCAATGAGAAGACAATATGTGAGCTCTCTGACCAAAAGTTCAAAATCCAGTTTTAAGGAAACTCAGTGACCTCCAATATAACACAGAAAAGCAATTCAGAAATGTATCAAAGAGATCTAACAAAGAGATTGAAATAATTTTAAAAATCAAATGGAAATCTTGGGTCTGAGAAATAGTTCTGCTGAATTGAAAAATTTATTAGAGGCTCTTAACAGCAGAATGGATGAAGCACAGGAAGGAATCAGAGGGTGTGAAGACAGTCTATTTGAAATTATACAATCAGAGGACGAAAAGGATAAAAACCACAAAGATTTTCTGTAAGATTTAGAAGATTACCTCAAAAGACCAAATTTAATAATTACTGGGGTTCAAGAAAGAGTTGAGCAAGAGCAAGGAGTAGAAAGCTTATTCAAAGAAATAATAACAGAAAACTTTCCTCAACTTGAGAAAGATAAATATCCAGCATAGTAAAGTCCAAGAACCTCAAATAGACTTGACCCAAATGAGATGACCCAAAGGCATGTAATAAGCTCTCAAAGATCAGAGACAGAGAGGAGATCCTAAAAGCAGCAAGAGAAAAGAAGCAAATAACATATAAAGGAACTCCAAATTATTTGGAAACAGACTTCACTATGGAAACCATACAGGCTAGGAGAAAGTTGGATGACATTTTTAAAGTACTGCAAGAAAATAACTTCCATCCAAGAATACTGTATCCAGCAAAGCTATTCTTCAAATATGAAAGAGAGAGAAAATATATCCCAGACAAACAAAAACTAAGAGAATTTACCCCCACCAGATCCATCTTACAAGAAATGCTAAGGAGAAGTCTTTAATTTGACAAAACTCACTAATGAGCAAACTGTAAAGGAAGAACTATTTCTCCTGTTTTCAGACCACTCGATCTTATATATAGAAAATCCTAACAACTCCACCAAAAAAACTGTTAGGGCTTAAAACTAATTCAATAAAGTTGCAGGATACAAAATCAACATACAAAAATCAGTACCATTTCTATGTACTAACAGTGAATTATCCAAAAAAGAAATCAAGAAAATAATCTCATTCACAATAGCTAAGCAACAACGTTAACAAGAAAAACAACAAAGGAATAAATTTAATCAAGGAGGTAAAAGATTTGTACACTGAAAACTATAAAACACTGAAGAAAAAAATTGAAGAAGACTCAAATAAATGGGAAGATAATCCATGCCCATAGATTAGAAGAATTGATATTGTTAAAATGTTTATACTACCCAAAGCAATCTACAGATTCAACGTAATCCATATAAAAATTCCAATGACATTATTTTACAGAAATAGAAAATATGTATAGAACTATGGCAGATCCTGACTAGACAAAGCAATCTTTAGCAAAAAGAACAAAACTAAAAGTATCAGACTACCTGATTTCAAAATTTGCTACAAAACCACAAAGCTGTCAAAACAGCATGGTACTTCTATAAAAACAGACACATAGACCAATGGAATGGAATAAAGACCCCATAAATAAACTCACACATTTAAAGTCAATTGATTTTTGAAAAAGGTACCCAGAACATATAATGGGGGAAAGAACAGTCTCTCCAATAAATGATAGTAGGAAAATTGGATATCCACATGCAGAAGAATAAAATTGGACCCTTATATCATGCCATATCAAAAAATCAACACAAAATGGATTAAAAACTTAAATGTAAGACCAGAAGCTGTGACAACACTGTAAGAAAACATAGGGGAAAACCTCCATGACATTGATGTTGGCAATAATTTTTTGGATATGACCCCGAAAGCACAAACAGTGAAAATGAAAATAGACGAACAAGATTACATCAACCCAAAAGAATTTATACAGCCAAGAAAATAATAGAGTGAAGTGACAACCTATGGAATGAGGGAAAATATTGGTAAACCAAGGCAGTTAGTATCTAAAACATAAGAGAAACTCAAACATCTCAGTAGCCAGAAAATAGCATGATTAAAAAGCGAACTTGAATAGACATGTCTCAAAAGAAGACATACTAATGCCTAACAGATATGTGAAAAAATGCTCAACATCAATGAATAAGAGAAATGAAAATTAAAACCACAGTAAGATATCACCTTACACCTGTTAGAATGGCTAATATCAAAAGGCAAAAGATAAGTGTTGGCAAGGATGTGAAGAAAAGGAAACCCTTGTATATGGTTGGTGAGAATGTAAATTAGTACAACAATTACAGAAAACAAGGTATCTGTACTCCCATGTTTATTGCAGCATTATTCATAATAGCCAAGGTATGGACTCAATATATTAGTGTCCATCAATGCATAATGGATAAAGAAAATTTGATATGTATATGCAATGGACTACTATTCAGCCTTAGAAGGAAATCTTGTCATTTTTAATGATATGGATGAACCATTATGTTAAGTGAAATAAGCTAGGCATAGAAAGACAAATATTGCATGATCACACATATATGTGAAATCTAAAAAGTTAAACTTAAGGAAGCAGGAATGGTGGTTACCAGGGGCAGAGATGTGGGTAATTGGGGAGATAAAGGTAAAAGGATACAAAATTTCAGTTAGATAGACAGAGTAAATTTAAGAGGTCTATTGTGTGACAGACTGACTGTAGTTAGTAACAATGTATTGTATTCTAAAAAAATGCTGAGACTAAAAATAAAAGTAATTTAAGTTTCAAATACTCAGAAAATTTTCCTTCTATGCATTTTTTATTAGAAAGCTACTGGAAGTTAGATGCTAAATTTAAAAAGAGGAATCATGAAATAGAGAAAATAGTGAATCTGTTATGAGATTTTCAAGAAGATATCAGATGAAGAGTAAAGACCCAAGAGGACAACTTTGTCATAGGTTTAGAGAGCAAATCATCACATGGAATAGCAGGAGGCCTATGGAGAGAGGTTAAGACGGAAAAAAAAAAAAAAGAGTTGACACGATTTTTTTTTTTGTTGTTGTTGTTGTTTTTTCTGAGACGGAGTCTCACTCTGTGGCCCAGGCTGGAGTGCAGTGGCATGATCTTGGCTCACTGCAACCTTTGCCTCCCGGGCTCAGGCGATTCTCCTGCCTCAGCTTCTTGAGTAGCTGGGATTACAGGCATGTGCCACCATGCCCAGCTAATTTTTGTATTTTTAGTAGAAATGGGGTTTCACCATATTGGTCAGGATGGTCTCAAACTCCTGACCTCAAGTGATCCGCCTGCCTTGGCCTTCCAAAGTGCTGGGATCACAAGCATGAGCCACCATGCTCAGCCAAAAAGAGTTGATATACTTTTGAAACTAAGAACATTTGAAAATAATACAGTAGGTTTATGGCATATCCGATGTGACATTTGAAAATAATCAAGAATAACCATCAGAATATCAAGCAAGAGAGATGACTGGCAGTTATTAAATCTATGTATAGAAAGAGTAATATACAAACAAGGGAATAAAATCTTAGTATGGTATTTGGCTCAATAGTGAATAAGGACAAACCAGTAATTTAAAGACTGGCTACTAAATTAACCAAAATTTTGATATAATTGTATTTTAAGGATGGTGGGTAGGAAGCGGATGTAAAGGAAGTGGTTTTAAGGATGTAAATATGATCTACCGCAATTGAAAGTAAATAATTTCTGAAATTGATAAATCAAGAAGAAATAGTATAATCATTTTATTCAGAAATATAGATGCTAAATATTAGAAGAAACATGATGTAATTAGAAGTGTTTGCATTTGGAACTAGGGAGCACTGAGTAGTAGAAACTGTTTTTTTGTAGTAAGATTATACATTTTCTGCTTTCAAAATTATGTGCATTCATTACTTAAAAAATGTTTATTATACTTTAAGTTCTGGGATACATGTGCAGAATGTGGAGGTTTGTTATATAGGCATACACGTGCCATGGTGGTTTGCTGGACCCATCAACCAGTCATCTACATTATGTATTTCTCCTAATGCTATCCCTCCCCTAGTCCCCCACCTCCCACCAGGCCCTGGTGTGTGATGCTCTCCTCCCTGTGTCCATGTGTTCTCATTGTTCAGCTCCCACTGATGAGTGAGAACATGCAGTGTTTGGTTTCCTGCTCTTGTGTTAGTTTGCTAAGAATGATGGGTTCCAGCTTCATCCGTGTCCCTGCAAAGGACATGAACTCTTCCTTTTTTATGGCTGCATACTATCCCATGGTGTATATGTGCCACATTTTCTTAATCCAATCTATCATTGATGGGCATTTGGGTTGCTTCCAAGTCTTTACTATTGTGAACAGTGCTGCAATAAGCATAAGTGTGCAGGTGTCTTTGTAGTAGGATGATTTATAATCTTTTGGGTATATACCCAGTAATGACATTGCTAGGACAAATGGTATTTCTGGTTCTAGATCCTTGAGGAATTGCCACACTGTCTTCCACAGTGGTTGAACTAATTTACATTCCCACTGACATTTTGTAAACTGTTCCTATTTCTCCACGTCCTCTCCAACATCTGTTGTTTTCTGACTTTTTAATGACCGTCATTCTAACTGGCATGAGATGGTATCTCACTGTGGTTTTGATTTGCATTTCTCTAATGACCAGTGATGATGAACTTCTTTTCATGTGTTTGTTGGTCGCATAAATGTCTTCTTTTGAGAAGTGTCTGTTCATATCCTTTGCCCACTTTTTGATGGAATTGTTTTTTTCTTGTAAATTTGTTTGAGTTCCTTGTAGATTCTGGATATTAGCCCTTTGTCACATGGATAGATTGCAAACATTTTCTCCCATTCTGTAGGTTGTCTGTTCACTCTGATGATAGTCTCTCTTGCTGTGCAGAAGCTCTTTAGTTTAATTAGATTTGATTTGTCAATTTTGGCTTTTGTTGCCTTTGCTTTTGGTGTTTTAGCCATGAAGTCTTTGCCCATGCCTATGTCCTGAATGGTGTTGCCTAGGTTTTCTTCTAGGGATTTTATGGTTTTAGATCTTACGTTTAAGTCTTTAATCCATCTTGAGTTAATTTTTGTATAAGGTGTAAGGAAGGGGTTCAGTTTCAGTTTTCTGTATATGGCTAGCCAGTTTTCCCAACACCATTTATTAAAAAAGGAAACCTTTCCCCATTCCCTGTTTTTGTCTGGTCTGTCAAAGGTCAGATGGTTGTAGATGTGCAGTGTTATTTCTGAGACCTCTGATCTGTTCCATTGGTCTATATATCTGGTTTGGTACCAGCACCATGCTGTTATTGTTACCGTGGCCTTATTGTATAGTTTGAAGTAGAGTAGCGTGATGCCTCCAGTTTCATTCTTTTTGCTTAGGATTGTCTTGGCTATACTGGCTCTTTTTTTGTTCCATATGAAATTTAAAGTAGTTTTTTCTAATTCTGTGAAGAAAGTCAATGGTAGCTTGATGGGGATAGCATTGAATCTATAAATTACTTTGGACAACATTTTCATGATATTATTTCTTCCTATCCATGAGCATGGAATGTTTTTCCATTTGTTTGTTTCCTCTCTTATTTCCTTGAGCAGTGGTTCATAGCTTATCCACCACAACTGGGATGCAAGGCTGGTTCAACATACTCAAATGAAGAAACATGATCCACCACATAAACAGAATCAATGACAAAAACCATATGATTATCTCAATAGATGCAGAAAAGGCCTTTGATAAAATTCAACACCACTTCGTGCTAAAAACTCTCAATAAACTAGGTATTGATGGAACGTATTTCAAAATACTAAGAACTATTTGTGACATACCCACAGCCAATATCATACTGAATGGGCAAAATCTGAAAGCATTCCATTTGAAAACCAGCAGAAGACAAGGATGCCCTCTCTCCCCACTCCTATTCAACATAGTAATGGAAGTTCTGGCCAGGGCAATCAGACAAGAGAAAGAAGGAAAGGGTATTCAAATAAGAAAAGAGGAAGTCAAATTGTCTCTGTTTTCAGATGACATGATTGTATATTTAGAAAACCCCATCGTCTCAGCCCAAAATCTCCTTAAGCTGATGAGTAACTTCAGCAAAGTCTCAGGATACAAAATCAACGTGCAAAAATCACAAGCACTCCTATACACCAATAACAGACACACAGAGAGCCAAATCATGAATGAACTCCCATTCACAACTGCTACAAAGAGAATAAAATACCTAGGAATACAACTTACAAGGGATGTGAAGGACCTCTTCAAGGAGAACTATGAACCACTGCTCAAGCATTCATTACTTTTACGGACGTAAAGTCCATAAAAATATTCCTAATAAAATAAAAATTGATCCTTTCAGGATCAGGCCCTGGCTGAAGAAGTTGATAATAAAAATTGCGATATATTGGAAAAATTAGAGAAGAAAACTCTAGAATTATGTGCTTTGAAAATATTTAAATTAGAGCAAAATTTTAATATGATTTTCACAGGGTTCTAAATAACTATAGAAAGAGATCTTCTCAAGGGTTCTACTACCCTTGCCTCCATTCTGCTGTGCTGGATCAGTTTTCCTGCCTTCCACTTATTCACTATGAAATATTATACAAGTCACCCAAACTGTCTTTGAGGATTCACTGTAGAGGCTAGGCTCTAAACTGACCTCTTTGAGCTTCCCTCACCTTTTTTCCTAGGTGTTCATTTTGGGGCCTGCACTGTGATATTTCACAGAATTATCTGATCCACATGACCTTTTCCAACCAGGAGGTGGTAAGTCAGGGTGCCCAACCAAATATGCACTGCCTTTCTCGGACTTTGACAACGGACATAAGGGCTCTCGACAAACTTCATAGAGCAAATATTGGTTTCTACCTCCAGTGGTTGGAGTCATTCTTGCTCAAAGCCCCTCTAAGCTCCCTATTCCTTCCCTCCCTTCATTCTCTTTCCTTATTCAATAGAGGCAACAACGTAGAAAAAGTATATAACTTTTAGAATCTACTTAAGTTCAAACACCAGCTACAGGTCTTTGCTAGACAACTACGAATCTACCAGCAACAGTGCAGATAAAATTAAACAAGATAATTTGTGTAAAATACCAGTCACAAACTATAACTGATAGTATAATTATTAATTGTTGGTAACAGTAGAAAAAGTAGTAGTAGTAAATTGTTAGTAGTATTTTTATTTTAGCAGCATCAATGATTAATTCGACCTTTAGATCCCTTACTTTCATCTCAAGTGGCAAAGTTGGAGTATCTTTTTTCTCTTTTTGTGTCCATCTTGGTTTATATTTCTTTATTCTTTATTATGCTGTAAATATTTTAGCTTAAAAATTAAATAATATATTTTATGATTTGAGAATTTTTTTCTTTTTCTTGAATCATCTTAACCACACATGTAATCTTTTAAACTTACATTATTTGCTAAAGCAGGCTCAATGAAAGTAGATGCAGTTATTCAAAGTTTATTTATGAAAAGTCTGACTAGTGTTTAATTTTATATAACCTACAGAGTCAAATTGAAAACATTGCATTACTATATTCAAAGGGGATTATCTAGATGTTATAACTTAAACATATGAGCATTCATTTCCTAAATATTCAGAGCCTGTAGGTCATCTTTTGGAGTGCTTTTAATTCAAGCTAAAAAGGCATGTCATTACCTGATTCTTAATATTTACTTTGTTCTGCATATGCAAAGAAAATATCTTTCAGAAATGTGCCTTTTGTTGAACTGTGCAGGAAAGTCAGTTTCATAGAATTATTTGAGATGGCCACAGGACAGATGATTCAACTCTTTTGGTTTGTGAATTTTTATGGGCAGTGAAGGCAGAAGTTGGGATTAGTGAGAAGACAAGATTTTTTAGATAGGCAGAGATCATTAAGCTTGATTTTGAATCACATCCAAAGCTGCATAGAGCCTGATACAGTTCAAGCTCCATTATAGCTTTGATGACAGTGCAAAAGGACTGAAGAAGATCATCTAGCTCATTACAGCTAGCTTCTTTAATACTCAAAATTAAAAAATTATAAATTATTGCTTAAAATGCAGTAAAGTATATGTCTGAATTTTTGGAAGAGTGCAGGATTCATGCATTTACCTTATTTTTTAAAATAATTCATTTTATAAGAAACCAGAGATAATAGCTTCTTCCCTCTAGTTTCCTATGAATGATCAAGAAGGTAAGTCAAACATATGGTGAATATCTCTATGTATGCATATTTAGCACTCTGTTATGCTCAGTGGCAGATACAGTCAAGATTTATTTCTCTCTTTTCCCTTATTTGGGAAGATAAAACATATAAATGTGGAAATATAGTGATAATACAAGGTAGTGCCAATTGATTTATACAGATTTAAAAAACTTTCAGGAGAGAGTTCAGAGGAAGGGAACTAATCCCAGATTGGAATAATCAATTATGCCCTCACGGAGGGACTGGCATTTGATATGGGCTTTGATGTAGAATTTTGATGAGTGAAAAGACAGGAAGAGTATTTTTTGGCAGAGGAAAAGTGTGAGTAGACCAGACTGGCTAAAAGAGAGGATTTAGTTAGAGGAACAGTAAAAGATAAAATTTAAGGCTCAGATGAGTCTTAAGGGCCACGTAGAAGATTTTGAACATTTGAGGGAGATACACATTATTAAATGGCAAATCCTCTTTGAGGATTCAGTTGAAATGTCACTTCTTCAGAACGTTCTTCCTTGGACACTTTCCTAAAGTAGTCAACTTTTTCCCCATCTTCCCCTCTCCCCATGCTATCACAGTTACTGCCTATCACATCACCATATTTATTTCTTTCATAGCGTTTAGCAGAATCTGAAACTGCTATACAGTTGAAGAACAGCAAAGATTAATTGGTAAGAAGACTGAAAATTCTTACATTAGAGTAGGGAAGACATATATGTAAATTCAAACCAGTAATGGTGAAATAGAATATGAAAAGTGACTCGATCAAAATAATGTTAATTTATGGCAGAAGAGAGTTGGTTGGGATTTGGTTGGGATTTGAATGAGAACATGAAAGGAGTTTCTAATTCGTGACTTGGATGACATCCATCTTAAAATAATTCATTACACCAGACATTTGGTTTATGTGATTTTTCTGTACCTGTTTATAATTACACAATAGAATATTATTAAAAGTTACTGGAAAAGAAATACAATGATATGGTAATTGGAAAGAAAGAGGAAGCATGTCCAGCTATGGTCATCAGAAAGGTATCCTGGAGGTGATGACCCTTGAGCTGCAATAACTTCATAAGATTCCTATGAGGTGAGGTATGAGAGGGCTTTTGGGGTAGGGAGAAAGTAGTAAATAAAATCGCAGAAGTGGAAAAACTTGGAGTGTGTTTAATATTGTTAATTGCAATTGCCTTTGATGGAGGAGCGGGGAAAGCAAATGCTGGGAAGATGGACTGGGATCATGGGGAACAGAAGTGATAACTTGTGATAAGTACTGTATGTTTCTGACTCACAGTAGTCATCTTGTAAGTATTTTTTTGAATACATCAATTGTGTATTAGGTGGTATACAATTGGCTTAGTGCCTATAGTTGATCTGATTTCCCTCTTGAGCAAATAGTGTTGTCACATATTTTAGTCCACCACTGATACGTAAATAAGCACCTGCAGCAAAGAGAAAAAAGGAAATTAAAAATCCATTATCAGCTGTTTATATAAGGGCAGTAAAGGCCAGGAAGCTTTCAAAGGCAGGATAGGTGGTACATGTTACCTTTATTGGTGATTTTTTTTCTTAAAATATGAAATGTTTATGTTATATTATAAATCAGGAAGTAGGATACTTAGAAATGGAGAAGAAAATTAGTGATTATTGAAATTAGAAACATCTGGGCAAATAGAAGAATAGAGGTAGGTTTTGATTAAAAGTTGGATGAAATAAGTTGGAAGTAAAGAATTAAGAGTGAATGAGTCGTTGAAGGGCTGAGCAAGAAAGTATCTATCACCTGTGAGGAAGAAGCAACTGCTTTTGAATAAGACAGGCTTTGGGTTTTGCATCTTGGTCACCAATGACTAAATCTTGGTTATCCAATGACTAGACGACATTAGTTATCCAGTCACTTGGGCCTTACTGAACCTTAGTTACATTCAAGTCATAAGGTTGTTGGGTTTAAATGAGACATGGAATTTAAGTATTTGGTAATATGCCTGGTTCCTTGTGGTTCTCAATAAATAATGGTAACTTTCCACTGTTCCCTCCACTTTTCCTTCCCCAGCTCCACAGTAGCATAACTGCTATCCTTCTGGACTAAAGTTCAATTAGAAAAACGCAGTAAACTTTATTTCACTAAGTTAGAATTGGCTTGCTGAATCCACCCTGGTGTCTGGATGCCTTTTTATATTTGATCTGAGTAAAGACCAAATTCCATCTGGAGTTTATAAAACATCTTTTACTTGTCATTTTCAAACAGATTTTTCTGCATGTGTCTACTAGATGGTTTGAAAGCTGTAAGGAGGAATAAAATGCTGTGAAAGAATTCCAAGGTGGTATGTAGATTTTCTGACTGTAGCAAACAGTTTATTATTAAAAACACCAAAGTTCATTATCAAAATTATCAACTGTACTTTCCATAAAGGTGGAATATTATGAGCCTAATTAATGTGCTCCGTTACCTCACTATTACAAAATAAATCCAAACTTAGTATGACAATTAGATCTCTCCATCACGCATCTGAGGCTTCTGTTTCATCTTTATTACAGATATTTTTCAAATTTATTATTTGCAAACTGCATTTTATATTCTTCTTCAAACCTTAGGACTTCCCACAACTCATTTATTAAGTAGTGAGGCTAGTAATTCAAACTTGGTCTCTGCAATTTAAAACTCTTGTTCTTTTTCCACACCAGAATGCTCTCCTTCTTGCCTTCTACCTGGAGCATCTTTTGTTTTCACTATTGTTCTATTTATCTTTCATGTGCTGGCTCACATGATACCTTTTCAATGAAGTCGTCCTCGATGCTTCCAGTTGTATTTTAGTTCTCTTCCCTATACTCCCAAAGCTCTTTAAACCTTTATTATAACCTAGCATCTAAGTTTGTTCTACTAGAGTTAACATTATGGCAGAGATAATAATTTATCACCCTAAATATCCATGTTCTCTTTTCTTTGATAGTATATAGAACTTCCAACTTTTAGCTATGCACAAGCAATATTCTCAGCCTTTCTGATAGGTAAGAATGCCATAGGAATAAGTTCTGATCATTGGGATACAAGTGGAAGCGTCATGCGCACTGGGAAGTAAGTAAGTAATGAGAGATGATTGTCCGTCTTCATCCCTTGTTGCTGGCTGACTGCAATGTGCTTGTCATCTCTGGAGCTCAGGCATCTGTACGGGCCTATGAATTAGAAGCTGTGTGCTAGAAGGGAAGAAGAATAAGAGAGAAGCTTAGGTCTCTAATAGGCTTAAAAGTATGTTACCAATTTTGATCTACTACTAGATTGCTTTGGATTTCTTTTACATGTGAGATAAACTTCTATTTGTTTAAGCCATTGTTATTTTAGGGTTTCTATTATTTGCAGCTGAATGTAATTCTACCTGATATAATTGTTTTTATTCGTAGACAGTCTCTCTTTTCTAACCCAAACTTCCTTCCTCTTCCTCTTTCCACCACTGTGAACTGCTTGAGGGGAAGAGTTGTGTTTCATTCATTTTTTGCATTGGAATAAATATGTATTAGAGTAAATAAATAAGTGTGTACACTTATTCATTTATTCAACCAATACATTACTAAATGTCAGGCACTGTGTTAGGTAGAAACAATTCAGACATTGTCCCTCTCCTGATAGAGCTGAAAATCCCATGGGGAAGACAGATTCTGAATAATCATTGTTAACAGTGGGTCTCAGTATTTGCTCCATGTCATCTTTACTTGGGAATTTCAGAAGACTGCTAAGAACCACATCCATTCCCCTAACCCCTAACAATTTAACTAGAAACTCAGGAGATGTGATCTGGGCATCTATGTTCTAAGAGCTTCCCAGTTGATTTTAATGTGCATTGAAGTTTGAGAACCATTGAATTAAACCAACAAGAAGGCACAGCAGTGATTTTTAATCTAATTACTAATGGTAGCCAGAGAACACTAATAACTACCATGTGAGAACTGTATTAGAGTCCTGTGGCTGATACCACAAATTACCAAAAATTAGGTGGCTTAAAATAATATAAATCTATTCTCTTACAGTTCTGGAGGCCAGATGTCTGAAATGAAGGTGTCATTGGCATGACCACAGTCCTTTTGGAAACTCTAGGGTAGATTTCTTCCTTGCTTCTTCCAGCTTCTGATGGCTCCAGGTGTTCTTTTGTGTCGCTGGCTTGTGGCTACATTACTCCACCACTATTTGTCTCCATCTTCATAATGCTTCTTCCTCTTATATTAATCTTTCCTTTCTCTTATAAGGACACTTGTCATTGAATTTAGGTCCCAACCAGGTAGTCCTGGGTGATCTCTTTATCTCAAGATCCTCAACTTAAATTGGCAAGTAATTTTTTTTTTTTTCAAATAAGGTAACATTAAAAGATTCCAGGAATTAGGGTGTGGTCCTATCTTTTAGGGGATCACCATTCTACCCATTAGAAGAACCTCTTGTATTATATTTTACACTAAGATAGCTTTCATGTGTTTATTCTTATTTAATTCTATTGTGACTTTTATTGCTGTGATTTTCCTCTAATTTAGTCTTGAGGTCTCTCTCTGGAGAGTGGTTTATAAATTCTAGCTCTGTCCTGGTGGAAGTTCAGGAAGGTGGTCATAGATGTTTACAGTGTGCTTTTCATGGGGGT
This sequence comes from Theropithecus gelada, assembly GCF_003255815.1. Taxonomy (NCBI): domain Eukaryota; kingdom Metazoa; phylum Chordata; class Mammalia; order Primates; family Cercopithecidae; genus Theropithecus; species Theropithecus gelada. Next base: position 37,762,286 of record NC_037681.1, on the reverse strand, counting down.
CTGTCTTTATCCTGGCAGATGGCCTAATGTCTGTCAGATGCAAGATCAGGTGTTCCTTTCCCAGGAAGCCTGTTTATATTGCAAGATGCCTTGTAGTTCATATCTGACCTAGGTCCAGTTTGGTCCTGTCCAAGTAGCCACTCTGTAGGAAGAGCTCTGACCAGGGGAGTGAGGTTGGGGTGTACAGGTCAGGTGAGACACAGGGGAGACAGTACAACAAAACACACGAAATGGCAAAAGCAGCACGTTACTGACAGATCTGTGAGAGAATAGGAATGCCCATGTGGGAAATCCAGAGACAGCAAGATGGTCAGCCCACAGGGAGTGGGGATGGAAGCAGGGAGAGAGAGAAAAAAACCTGTGAGACTCTGCTTTTATTGAGATCTGTGGGCATTATCCCCTAGGCTCTCCTTCTGTAGTTGCGGATTGGCTACTTTAAAAAAAAAACATATGCAAAGTGAGAAACTGATTTATGTGACTCTGGTGTTGACTATCAGGTATTTTAATGGTCAGCAGCTGTGGGCATGATGGGTTTTGGGTCACTGAGATAAGCAACAGGGGGCTATGTTACAAACAGACACACAGGAAGGAGAAGTTTTAACAAGGCCATAGGTGACAGGGTACTATTGGTTTTAAAATAACTACGTTGGTCCAAAAATGGATGCTGAGGTAGCAACCATACAAACAAATTTATGACAAATCCTAATGCTAGATCTATGAGGTAACAATATCCAAAATTTACAGATTTCAAAATACACACTATGTAACTGGCTTTTTGATAGAAGACAACTATGTTGATATTGTTCTTGGGCCCAATTTTTGGTCTTCAAAATTAGATCTACTAGTAAAATCAATCGTGCTATTCACAGAAGTGTGACATGACAGTAATACTGGGCAAAGATTAACCTAAAAAATGAATTTTTGTGTTAGTGCTGGTACTACCACACAAAGTGGAAAGTCTTGATGAATTTTTTTTTTTTTTTTTTTTTGGTGAGCGGGAAAGTTCAGTGGCAGTGTTGGAGATGGTGACATAATTAATTTTCCTTTAGTTATTGACATAATTCTAGATACTCCTAGGTATAGAAATATGTTTATTTTTGACTTAACGACTGTTTCCATTTCTGAAAAAGTGAATGAAAAGATCACTGTTTAATGTTTCTCCTATAGCTTGACAGAATGAGAGAATGTTTTTGAAGTTTCACAGTGCCTGGTCTCTTCAATACTTAAGGCAGGCTGAAAAACATCTGTTCTGATGCTATAAGTTGTCTCATTATGATTTCTTACCAGCAATAAAAACAGTTTGCTCCACATTATATGCACCCAAATACACAATTTCTTGTAGATGTGGTTTACTTCCATTTTCCCTTTTAAATTTTAACTTCTAATAATAAATGATATTTTGTCAAAATCATGGGTTTTTGAGTCAGTCAGGCAGATCTTATGCATATTTTCAAACTAGTCCAAACACTTTCTAAAGGGGAAATAATATCTACCTTGTAGAATTGTCATGAGAATTAAGTGAGAGAGCCTGGTACACGGTTGTCACTCAGTATGTGTTAGTTATCTTCCCTCCCTTTATTGACCTCTCCCAAAGGCTGATTGATAACAATGGCTAGATTTGGATTACCAACAGAGACAATATTTTTTTCTTTCTAGATAAGACCTTGATTATTTGCCTTAAGATCTATGATTCAAGTTAGAAAGCATATTGATACTAAGAAAAAATATTTCTTTAAAAATGTATCTTACTAAATATCAAAAGACTGTAGTCATTATTTTTACAATATGCTCTCAAAGAATTCCATTCTTTATTTTTTAAATTTAAATAATTCTTAGACATTCATAATAATGGCAAAGATCTATGAAACTTTAATCCAAGCATCTATCCACATGTAAGAAACCTAGAAAAAAAAGTTATTTTCTTAAGTTCACAAATTTGTTTCCTCAGAAAATCTTTGTCTGTTAGGAAATTGTACATATTTTGATGTACACAATAAATGATGTGGCTTATTATTTTTTAAAAAAGATCAGAATGGGTGGGAACCAATTAAGGAAGAGTCAGGTCTTTAAAATCATAAGCATCTGCACATATAAAACAACATACAAAAGAATAAAAATAAATGCTCAGTACCTAATTAAAATTTATACTACCTAATTGTGCTTTAAACAGCATATAATTAAAACATGCATACATTTAGTAGGCTATTTTCTAAAAGTAAAATGCATTTCAAACAGGAAGTAAATAAAAACCTGCCCAATCTGGCCTGTTTTACCCAGGAAACTTCACCAAGTCTAAAACTTTTTAGTAATTAAAGTGCAATTAAATTGGATTTTAAACTACATATATTTTATTTAAAAAAAAAGACCACGTGAAACATTGATTTCTTTATCTGTTTATGAGCGGTTTACAGTAGATGGGCACTTTGACTCTATGTTTTATGATGAACACTCTGTTAAGGACAATGCTTCTTTCTCCCTAAGTTTTGGGTCTCTGACTGTGTATGTTGTCACATAAAATTTACCTAAGTATCCCAAAATGCCCTAGGAGAGAACTGGCCTTAATGAGAATGTGAAACGTATATTCATTTCTCTGTCATCTTTCTTTTTTATGCCCTTTTCTCTGTGCACACTTTTTTCTTTAGGTACTTGGTGCTCTGTTTCCTTCCAGCCCTTCTTGTCACTTTGGGGAATAATTTACTAAGCCAGTGGTTTATAACTGAGTTTCTCTGAAGGCTTCAGGCATGCCTTCGAGGGGTGAGGGGGTGGCTGATAGGGATGGACCATTAACCTGCTTCAATCGGAACGGTTCTGATGGTGTCTGCTTTATTTTCCACAAGTCTTTGGAAGATTTTGTTTAAAGGAAAGTTTTAGCTGTTAAAGAGAAAGTTTGTAAGTTACAATAAGACTTTGACACCATTATAAAAATTTTTCCAACATACAGAAAAATTGAAATATTAATAGAGTTAACATTTGCATGCCTTCCATTGAGATTCCACAGTCATTAACATTTTAGCCTGTCAGAATCATTTCTGAGAAAATTGCCCTCCAAAACAGTTCAGATACATCTCCTAAAAATAAGTACATTCTGTCACATAGGTATAATACTGTTATTGCACCTAGAAATTTCACAACAATTCTCATGTATTAGCTAACAGTAAATGTTGTGAGTAAAAATTTTGGGTTGTGTCCCATTAGTCTAAAATAGCCATTCCACAATTTTATTTTTCATGACATTTAATTATTTAGGAGACAAGACCAGTTATTTAGTGGAATGTCTGCATTTTGAGTTTGTTTGCTTGCTTCTTGTGGTGTTCTTTAATTGGTTTCTTTACCCCTGTATTTCCTATAAACTGTAGACTAGGTCTAAAGGCTCAAATAGATTCAATCAATCATTTTTGGCAAAGAGATTTTCACAAGATCCTCTATTTCATCAGGAGATGTAAAGTGTCACTATTAGTGATACTAGGTTTGATTACTTAGTTAAGGTGGTAACCACAAGATTTCTCTACTGCAAAAGTAAATTTTCCCTTTCACAGCAGATAATCCGAAGAGTGAGACATCCATACAATGTGGATATCCCACTCCATCAACCTTCCTTCTGATGGTTTTAGCATCCATTGATAATCTTTTACTGAATTATTTTTTAAAATTACATTTCATTTTAAAAGGATCATTTCTTCCACTCTTAGTACATCCCTTTCTTCTGTAAAAACATTTCCATCAACTAGCAGTGAGGTTACAGTTTATTTTTAACAAGCGAGGTAAATGCTTGCTTCTTTTCCCTTCAATCATCAATTTTCAAGTTAAGGAGCTGGAATAATTACTGCCTGCAATGATAGCGAGTGAGTGTCTTTTCTTTCTTTCTTTCCTCCTTCCCTCCCACCCTCCTTTTTCCTTCCCTGTTTGCCTTCTTGCATTTTCTTCATAAGCATGATAATATTTTCAGGAATTTTTATTTATTAAATGCAATGCAACAAATTACAGCTACTAATTCTGGTGCCCAAGTCATCCCAAATGTGGCCAGTGGGAGCACCTTTATACTGGCTCTTCTATCCATTTGATAGATTCTTAGTAGTTTTTGAGTACTTCCTTGCTTTCTGACACCCACTGGCCCATGTTTTCACTTTGTGCTTTCCGTGGTTGAGACATAGAATCAGCCATTTCTCCAAGGAGAACTGGTCCCCACCCAATTTTAAAAACTATATATGTTTTTGTATGTTACCCAGTATGTATTCTTTTGTATTTGAGGCAGGACAGGCTTCACGGGTATGTGGCTAGTGCAGTCACTTAGGGACACATGTTCAGCAGGGCCCTGTGCTTGTGTGTTCGCTATCTTAAAATTCCTAATAATTCTCTCCTAGATTTTGTGTTTTGTAAGTGAGGTCTGATGGGACAATTGAGTATGCACTGGGGTTTGGAGTCTGGACTCATGCTGAGGCTCACCTTCTGCTGCTCTCTGGAATCAGATCTCAACTGTCTACTCTCCAGCCCTCTGTTGTCCTGGCAGCAGAGCTGCTTGGAGTGTGCTTGTGAGACCCAACTTGCTCTCTGCCCCTGACAAGGGAGGGTTCCTGTCCTGGGTGCAAGTCTTGCAGCATCTTGGGGCAGGTCATAGTGGCCACCCTCCCTGTTTCTGGCTAGCAGCACCATCATTGGCTGCACCTCTGTGGGAATGCTTCTGGAGTCTTCTGCTCAATATATGTCTGTGAGATTCATCTACATTGTAGCACCTAGTTGATATTTGTTCATTTCCATTGCATAAAGTATATTCCATTGTATGAATGTGCTATTCATCCATTTACCATTTTCTACATTTAGCTTGCTCATTTTAGCTCTTAAAGAAAAAGGTACTGTGAACATTCTTATATTTTCCAATGCAAAATTTGTTAGCTATATGTGTAGGAATGATATACAGTGTATGCATATATTCAACTTTACTGAATAACACCAAATAGTTTCCCAAAGTGGTTGTAACAATTTATGTCTCTAAGAACAACATATGAATTCCTGTTTTGTTCCACATTCTTACAACACTGATATTGTGAGTTTTTTATTGATGTTACATTGAGACTTGCTCGTGATAATATTATTATTATTATTATTATTATTATTATTTTTTTTAACTTTAAGTTCTGGGATACATGTGCAGAGCCTGCAGGTTTGTTACATAGGTATACATGTGCCATGGTGGTTTGATGCACTTATCAACTCATTAACTAGGTTTTAAGCCCTGCATGCATTAGCTATTTGTCCTGATGCTCTCCCTGCCCTCGTGGCCAACCCCTACCCGTGACAGGCCTTGGTGTGTGTTGTTCCCTCCCCTGTGTTCATGTGTTCTCATTGTTCAGCTCCCACTTATGAATGAGAATAGCCGGTGTTTGGTTTTCTAATCCTCTGTTAGTTTGTTGAGGATGATGGCTTCCAGCTTCATCCGTGTTCCTGCAAAGGACATGAACTCATTCCTTTTTGTCGCTGTATAGTATTCCATGGTGTATATGTGCCACATTTTCTTAATCCAGTCTATCCTTGATGGGCATTTGGGTTGATTCCATGTCTTTGCGATTGTGAATAGTGCTGCAATAAACATACGTGTGCATGTATCTTTATAATAGAATGATTTATGTTCCTTTGGGTATATGCAAAGTAATGGGATTGCTGCATCAAATCATATTTCTGGTTCTAGATCCTTGAGGAACCACCATACAGTCTCTCACAATGGTTGAACTAATTTACATTGCCACCAACAATGTAAAAACATTCCACATACTCTCCAGCATCTATTGTTTTCTGACTTTTTAATAATTGCCATTCTGACTGACATGAGAGGAAATCTCATTGTGGTTTTGATTTACATTTCACTAATGACCAGTGATGATGAGTTTCTTTTCATGTGTTTGTTGGCCACATAAATGTCTTCTTTTGAGAAGTGTCTGTTTGTATCATTTGCCCACTTTTTGATGGGATTGTTTGTTTTTTTCTTGTAAATTTATTTAAGTTCCTTGTAGATTCTGGATATCAGACCTTTGTCAGATGGATAGATTGCAAAAATTTTCTCCCATTCTGTAGGTTGTCTGTCTACTCTGATGATAGTTTCTTTTGCTGTGCAGAAGCTCTTTAGTTTAATTAGATCCCATTTGTTAATTTTAGCAATTGCTTTTGGTGATTTCATCATAAAATCTTTGCCAACTCCTATGTCCTAAATGTTATTGCCTAGGTTTTCTTCTAGGGTTTTTATGGTTTTGGGTCTTACATTTAAGTCTTTAATCTACCTTGAGTTAATTTTTGTATAAGGTGTAAGGAAGCGGTCCAGTTTCAGTTTTCTGCATATGACTAGTCAGTTTTCTCAGCATCATTTATTATATAGGGAATTCTTTCCCCATTGCTTGCTTTTGTCTGGTTTGTTGAAGATCAGATGGTTGTAGATGTGTCGTCTTATTTCTGAGGTCTCTATTCTGTTCTGTTGGTCTATATGACTGCTTTGGTACCAGTACTATGCTGTTTTGGTTTCTGTAGCCTTGTAGTGTAGTGTGAAGTCAGGTAGTGTGATGCCTCCAGCTTTGTTCTTTTTGCTTAGGATTGTCTTGGCTATGCAGGCTCTCTTTGGTTCCATGTGAATTTTAAAGTAGTTTTTTCTAATGCTGTGAAGAATGTCAATGGTAGTTTGATGGGAATAGCATTGTAGCTATAATTACTTTGGGCAGTATGGCCATTTTCACCATATTGATTTTTCCTATGCTGAGGATGGAATGTTGTTCCATTTGTCTGTGTCCTCTCTGATTTCCTTGAGCAGTGGTTTGTAGGTCTGCTTGAAGAGGTCCTTCATGTCCCTTTTAAGCTATATTCCTAGGTATTTTATTTTCTTTGTAGCAATTGTGGATGGGAGTTCTTTCATGATTTAGCTCTCTGCTTGTCTATTGTTGGTAAATAGAAATGCTTGTGATTTTTGCACATTGATTTTGTATACCAAGACTTTGCTGAAGTTGCTTGTCAGCTTAAGGAGTTTTTAGGCTGAGATGATGGGGTTTTCTAAATATAGGATCATGTTGTCTGTAAACAGAGACAATTTGACTTCCTCTCTTCCTATTTGAATACCCTTTATTTCTTTCTCTTGCCTGATTGCCCTGGCCAGAACTTCCAATACTTTGTTGAATAAGAGTGGTAAGAGAGGGCATCCTTGTCATGTACCAGTTTTCAAAGGGAATGCTTCCTGCTTTTGCCCATTCAGTATGATATTGGCTGTGGGTTTGTCATAAGTAGCTCTTGTTATTTTGAGATATCTTCCATGGATACCTAGTTTATTCAGAGTTTTTAGCATGAAGGGATATTGAATTTTATAGAAGGCCTTTTCTGAATCTATTTAGATAATCATGTGGCTTTTGTCATTGGTTCTGTTTGTGTGATAATATTTATTGATTTTTGTATGTTGAACCAGCTTTGCCTCCCAGGGATGAAGACAAGTTGATTGTGGTGGATAAGCTTTTTGATATGCTATTGGATTCAGTTTGCCAGTGTTTTATTGATTTTTATATTGATGTTCATTAGGGATATTGGCCTAAAGTTTTCTTTTTTTGTTGTGTCTCTGCCAGGTTTTGGTATCAGGATGATGTTGGCATCATAAAATGAGTTAGGGAGGAGTCTCTCCTTTTCAATTGTTTAGAATAGCTTCTGAAGGAATGGCACCAGCTCCTCTTTGTACTTCCGGTAGAATTCGGCTGTGAATCTCTGGTCCTGGGCTTTTTTTGGTTGGTAGGCTATTTCGGTTGGTAGGCTACTGTCTCAATTTCAGAACTTGTTATTTGTCTATTTGGGGATTCGACTTCTTCCTGGTTTAGTCTTGGGAGGGTGTATATGTACAGGTATTTATCCATTTCTTCTAGATTTTCTAATTTATTTCCATAGGGGTGTTTACAGTATTCTCTGATGGTAGTTTCTATTTCTGTGGGGTGAGTGGTGATAATCCCCTTCATCATTTTTTATTATGTCTATTTGATTCTTCTCTTTTTCTTTAATTTAAATCATTTTTTCATGTTGTTTTTCTCTAGTTGTTTTCAATAATTTTTTTTTGTTATTTTTGATTTATAATGGGTCTAGGTATAGTTTTCTTTGAATTTATTCTGTTTGATATTCCCTGAGATTCTTGACTCTAAATTTTTGTCTTTCATCAGGTTTCAGAAGGTTTTGGCCATTACTCTTTCAAGTATATTTTCTGTAATCTCTTTATCTTTTCCTTTGATACCAATAACATTAGTTTTACCTTTTGATATTGCCCCATAGGATCCTGACAATCTGTCTTCTCTCTCTATCTCTTATTTGCATTCTATCTTTTCTGTTTTTGAGATTGGATGATTTTTCTTGATCAAGTTCACTGACTCTTCTGTCACATTCTTTCTGCTATTGAGCACATCCTGTGAATTATTATTTCAGATATTGGATTTTTATTGCTAAAATTTCCATTTGGTTCTTTTTTTATAGTTTCTATGCCTCTGCTTAGAGCTCCCATTTTCCATTCATTTCAAGGATTTATCTTGCGGGGGCATAATTATAATAGCTCCTTTAAAGGCTTTAATAATTCTAACAGTGGCGTCATCTTGGAATCTATTAATTATATTTTCTCTTGAGAACGGATCACATTTTTCTGGTTCTTTGTATGTCAAGTACTTTTAGATTGTATCTTGCATGTTGTGATATTCTATTGTAGACTCTCGGTCTTGTAATATTCCTTTGGAGAATTTTAGTATTTGTGTTTTAGCAGACAATCATTTGAATAGGTTCAGACCACAGTATCTGTCTTGTTTTCTGTTGCTGATGGTTTAAATCTCAGTTCAGTTCTCAGTTTTTATACTAATGAATATGGTCTATCTCTCTCATAGCTCAAGACTGAGCCTGAGACCTGTCCTAGTCCATTCACGGGCAAGTCTGTTTTTCTTTTTTTAAATAAGGGCTTAAATGAGATAAATAATTTCCAATAACTATCAATACCATCTCTGGCTAACACATGTGCTATACTCACACAGTTATCTGTATGGGTGGGTAGACTTGCATGGATATTGGTTTTCTTCAAAACTGATATAGAGCATGACTGATTTTACCCTTTCTGAACCATGGTTTCCTATTCTCAATTTTTTGATGTCTACTTAGTTCTGTATCTTGAATTCCAGATTTCAAGGTATCTTCGCTTTGATAATCTATTCTGACAACATTTTTGCCTCAGCCATGGCATTCTTTCTCAGGTAGCATGCAGGTATTTATTTTGTTATCTGTGAGCATTCATTCTCAGGTGAAAGACAAGTCCATTCCCAACTCCAGCCTTGCTGGATTGACTGGACTTTCCTTACTTACTCTCATCTGTACATAGCATGGGGGCCAGAGCATTGCATGCAGGTACTATTTTTACCGCAACTTATATGGAAATAATAACTTTTTTAATTACAAAAAGTAGAAAACTTGTTAAAGTCTTGGAAAGTTTTCAGAAATATTTCTTTCCTTCCTATTCCTGATAGCTCTGATGTTATTTTAAATAAATAAAAATGTGTCTTTAAAACAATGTTTAGACCCACGCACTATATACTGAGTCAGAGGGATCATATTCCTGCTAGAGTTAATTTTATAACATATTGTAAATAGTCTTTTACTTCAGTCTACTACTAAACAGATTAATAATATAAATATGATTCTGTTCATATACTTATCCATAAATAAGACAGGCTATAAGAAAACAAACATATTTTTAAATGGAGACAAACTAACCCCCCAAATTCGGAACTAATAAAGATGACCAAAATGATATTTCCACCTTGAATATGTTTAATAACACAATTGTGTTCTTCTAGTCCCTTGCTGTTTGGTATGGTCTGTAGACAAGCAGAATTGGCATCACCTGAGAGCTTATTAGAAATGCAGGTGCCTCTCCCCATTTCTACTGAGTCAGAATCTGCATTATAACAAGAAGCCCCGGTGATTCTTTTATTAAAGTCTGAGAGGTGCTGATCTAAACTGTCTAGTTTGGAATAATTGGTTTTGCAAAATTTTTTTGATTGACTAGTTCCTGGGAGCGATTTTGTGGCAATACAAACTAAAAATGACATGGAAACTTTGCAGGGGCAGATTTTCCTAGAGAGAATCAAATGCTTTTTAAACAAAACATTTGTATTAATGGCACAATAGTGACAGGGCTTGAGAACCATGATTTCTTGAACTTAAGTTCTTTTAAAACCTATACCTTACTCAGAGACTAGAGAGAGACCATTCCTTCACAAAATATTTGCAGCCAATGGAAAGATTGGTGTATGACTGAAAACATTTATTCACAATTGATTTTTTTTTTTTTTTTTTTGAGATGGAGTTTTGCTCTTGTCACCCAGGCTGGAGTGCAGTGGTGCAGTCCTGGCTCACTGCAACCTCTGCCTCCCAGGTTCAAGCGATTCTCTTGCCTTAGCCTTCTGAGTAGCTAGGATTACAGGCACGCGCCACTACACCCACCTAATTTTTGTATTTTTATTAGAGATGGGGTTTCACTATGTTGGCCAGGCTGGTTTTGAACTCCTGACCTCAGGAGATCTGCCTACCTCGGCCTTCCAAAGTGCTGGGGTTACAAACATGAGCAACCGCACTTGGCCTTGAATGATATTTTGATAATGATTTTACCAGCAAACCAACTAATATAAATACACATTTATTACATATTAAACATATGGATGGTTCTAAAAAGAACATATATAAAAGACATATGCTTATTGCAAAATCGATGGGGGCAGAAAAACATACACATAAAAATTATGATATTTCAAGTTCAAAAGATGGTAAGATACCCATATAGTCAAACCCCTCTTTTAAAAAATTACAGGTTACATAATTTGCCAAGTGAAAGAGTCAAAACTACATTCCTGGACTTCTCTCTCCAATTCTGCTGTTTCAAATTTACTGCCTATTACAGTAGAGGGTAATGTGCCAGAAAAGTCAATCAAAGGCTACAGATTGTCAGGTAGTGCTACAGTTGTTCGCAAGATGGGAAGATCACCATAGGTTGGAGAAACTGAAGAGTTTCACTGGGAGCCAAGGGCTTGAGCTGGATCAGTTGCAACTCCCCCATCACCCCTGGATGCTTACTGTGGTCAAATTTTTCCATTTTCCTTCACTTTTACCTATAATTTACACTATATATATATATTTATACACACACCTATATATGCATAATTTATGCTTTCATATCTGTCTCTTCCTGTCCTCTAAAGAATATAAGTTTCACAAGAATGGTAATTTTTGTCTGTCATTTCACTGGTGTGTCTCCAGTGCCTAAAACTGTGCTTGATACTTGGTAGGCGCTTAATGAATATTTACTAAATGAATAAACCCAAGAATGGGCAAGGAAAATAATTTCCTAGATTTAAGAATTTGTTTGTATGGAAAGTAATGAGAGACAAGAAAGGCGGAAGAGGTGGAGGCTGGAATTCAAAGAACCTTGAATACCAATGGAAATAATTTGGTGCTTATCTTATAATTAGTAGGTGTCATGAAGACAAAATTTTGCCACTGGTTCTCTGAACACATATGGATTCACATTTATGAAATTATGGTATATTTATTTTATTATAATGAATACTTTTTCTCTGAGGTTCTAGGTAATGCAGATGTTTATTTTAATTTTAAGATGTACTGGAAATATTATTTTGCCATGCTGTCTTGTTAAAATACTAGAAAAAAAATCTCTGGAAGAGAAGTTTTGTTTTGATTTTGTAGATGTATATGCATCCATTTGTAAGTGATTATTATGCACTTTGAATTAACTAATATTTTAGCAAAGTACAGAGTAAGTGCTGTTGTTACTTATGTTTTGCAAAGGTTGCCTTCATGTCTCTGTGGCCTCAGTCAATTCAAGTTAGAAATTACAAAATGTTTCAACAAGTCTTTCCTATGAAGAGCAATACATATTTTAATTTTTTTTCCTTAGTAAAGATTGCTTTCTATTGCATTTGGTTGCAGAAAGTCTTTAGTTTTATTGTGTGATAAAAGCAATCAACAAGCAAATGCAAATACACTGGGAACATTTTTAGAATTTTGATTGTTTGGCTTTAACCTCACAATCTCTTTTTTCCCCATCTGGGGAAACTGGTAATATCCTTCTTTTAATTTCACCATGTCTGGAGGATATTTTGTATTAATAAATTACAAAAGTTTTTGCCTGATCTCACATAGAACACAGATGCCAGAGTGATACACATTTTAAATAACCAATCCTAATACTTTTTGTGATTTCTAAAGCAATTATAACCAGTACAAAGGAGCAAGAAAGGCCTATTCAAAATCTCAGTGGGTAATTGATACTTCAGGTTAAAGATGGCAGACTGAGCATGCATGTTTTCTTCCTGTGTGACCCTGTTTTGTACAATCCAATGAAAAGCAAGGCCAACATAATATGAATGGTGTATCCTTGACTTAGCCAATATGTTGATCCTACTCAGCTTCCTCCCAAGATCTAGCTCCTTCTTAAGGTCCTATGGTCCTTTTGAAATTTTGTGTGTGTGTGTGTGTGTGTGTGTGTGTGTGTGTATGCGTGTATTCTATAACAGTGCTGAAAAGTAAGAAAGGATTCTGTAAGTATACCAGATATTTTGCATAATTTTAAAATTATAGATAGCAGATAGGATCAGATTGACAAAGGAAATTATAATTTGAAATTGACACAGGCAAAGATGGAAGCCAGTTGCAACAGTGAGAACTGTTTTTACCACGGGAACTCCAAACAAACTCAGTATAGGGTCGGGTATAAATCAAGAAGGTCCTTGGGGCAATCACCAGGGTAATTGAGCAATAATTCTTTGTAGAGGAGCTCCATCTTTACTTAAAGCCACCAGTGGATGGGGTTTGTTCCAAGTCAAAACCCTGAGTAATTTTCTTTTAATAATGATCAGGACAGGGGACACATAATGTATTAAGGTCGGAGAATAAAACAAGAGTGGAGTTTAATAATAAGTATTGTTCTCCACGGTGGTGTTTTCCTCTTTTATAAAATATGACATCAGAATTATCCCTGAAATTCAGTTTTCGACTTCATAACTTTAGGAATAAAGTCAGCCCATTAGTTTTATTTCTTGACGTTGAAAGTAGGCAATTGTTTAAGATAATCATTTTATATATCATTTTATATATTTTTCAAAGGCATAGTTGCACTGGAAATAAGTTACTTTAATACATTTGTGCAACTTCTTTTGGACACACTGGAGTAGTAAAGTCATGTTAATGCATGCAGTCAAATAATAATGTTATGAAAATAGTCTTAGTTTTAATCATATTAATCTTTAGGTGGTTTCTATTCTCACATGGATTTAAATGAGGCAAATAGACGTATTTTATATCAATAAAATGTACTAACTACCAATAAGATGTAACAGACTCAAATTTTTATTCATCGAGCAACATACAATTAAAATATAAAACACTCTTACATATACAATAAAAAGGAGACCCAGACAAGTAAAATATACATAAGGTTTTAGAGCATCTGATCAATAATTACTAAACTTGTTTAAATAAGTATATACATAGATGATATACATTCTTTTAAACACCTATGGAACATGTATAGAAGTTGAACATATGTTAAGCCTCAAAGAAAATCTCAATATATTTCAAAAACTGGAAATTATTTAGGCCAAATTGATTGATCACAATGTAGTAAAACTTAAAAGGGCAACCAAAGAAGATTAGAAAGTTAAGTTGATATAAGAATACAGCAACAACAATGTTTTCGAATAGCTCCTGGTTAAAAGAAGACACCACGTTGAAATTGCGAACTGGCAATAAGTCATAATAAAGAATAGACTATAGGAAATGCTGCCAAAGATGGTACTAAAAGGAAGATGTACATTAGAATAATATGTTAAAATGATAAAGAATGAAACTAACAAAAATGACCAATATGATAAGTCACAAATACTAGAAAGGAGAAAACTAATAAAGGTAAGAAAGTCTTCATGCACAAAAACAAACAAAACCATTACTATGAAAAGATTCATCCATTTCCCTCCACCCCACCTCCCACTCCCCAAAATTACAAACTTCTGGCAAGTCCAAAAATGAAAAGAAAGAACTCACCACTCTCCTCTCCCTCCTTCCACTCACAGATAATGCACACCAGGGAAGAAACCATTGATCTGATTTTTATCAGCATAGGTTACTTTTGTATATTCTAGAATTGTATCTAAATGGAATTATACAGTATATACTTGTTTCAAAAATCTATCCATATCGTATGTCTCAATCAACAATCCCTTTCTTTTTTTTTTTTTTTTTTTTTTTTGAGACGGAGTCTCGCTCTGTCGCCCAGGCTGGAGTGCAGTGGCCGGATCTCAGCTCACTGCAAGCTCCGCCTCCCGGGTTTTTACGCCATTCTCCTGCCTCAGCCTCCCGAGTAGCTGGGACTACAGGCGCCCGCCACCTCGCCCGGCTAGTTTTTTGTATTTTTAGTAGAGACGGGGTTTCACCATGTTAGCCAGGATGGTCTCGATCTCCTGACCTTGTGATCCGCCCGTCTCGGCCTCCCAAAGTGCTGGGAACAATCCCTTTCTTTTGTTGAGTAGTTTTCCATTGTGTGAATATACCACAGTTTATCTATGCACCAGATGATGGCTCTAATTAACAAGCTGCTATCAACATTTTTGTACAGGGCCTTTGGTGGACATATGTTTTCATTTCTTGCAGAGTCACAGGGTAGATTTATGTTTAACGTTTCTAATAAGCTGCAAGACAGGTTTACAAAGAGGTTGTAATATTTTACATGCCACCGGCAATGTTTGTGAGTTCCAGTTGCTCTACATCCTCCCCAACATTTGTTTTCACTTTAGCTATTCTTGAGAGTGTAGTAGAAGTTACACTCTCAAGAACAGCTAAAGTGAAACAATTTTTAATTGGAAAAGTTTACATCTCCATTTAATTGGAAGTTTTAATTTGCATTTTCTGATGACTGATGATTTTAAACTTTTTTTCCTTGTGTTTATTGACACTTTGAAAATCTTCCTTTGGAAAGTGCTAAAATGGTTTTGCATTTGTAACAATGGCAAATTTGGAATGGAAAGCAGAATGTAAATTAATTTTAAAAAGTACAGCTTAATTAAAGAGCCCTCATTAATATGGACCTTGCTATCTACCAGGCAGTTAGGCACTCTTTCTTCCCTATGAAGTAAATACTATCATTTCCATTTTATTAATAAGAGACTTTTAACTATAACTTGATCAAAAGGGACATACCTAGGAACATTTTTAAAAAACAACTTAACATGAGCTCAACTTAACAAAATTGTTAATAAAGTTTTTTAATGAAAGCATGTAATAGGATCATATGTTTATATGAACTTAAAAGAGTTTAAACTGTTTGAAATACTTTTATTTTCTGATTTTATTCATCTAAATCTGGTCTTATTTATAATTATTCATTTCTATAATTGAAACAAATAGTAAGATTCTATTATATATAATAATTTTTTGTTTTAAAGTACTTATTATACAATTCTGCTCTTGTAGAAATCATATTTCTGATTGAAGGTCCTATTTAAAATTTTACTAATTATATTACAATAATATGAGAAGAATCAAAACTCATTACTAAAATAAATACCATTATTGTTAAAAAAACATAAAAATAATGAAGCAGAAGAAAATAAAATATTATTTAAGAAAAATGGACTTTCAAGTCCATTTAAAGAACTAAAATAAAGAACATTAACTTTCTTTGGTAATCAGTGACATAAAAACACCCTGGGCCATGCTTTTGTGAGGATGATATATTAATAAAAAGAAATGTTACCTCAGCCTTGAACTAGAAGGCCCCTTTTTAATAAATTAGTTTTCTGGTGCCTTCTTCTGGGTAAAGCAGGCCCAGTGGAGAAATCTGTCCAGTGGGCATTAAACAAGTGGTGATGCAGAAGGCACTTTCTTTTATGTTCTGCCTAACTTTTAATCATCAGTCTAAAAGCTTTTTACAAAGCCATTGTGGTTGACACAACTATATCAAAATACAGTACTGTAAAACCTTTCTGAATAGTGCTGGGGTAACAGGATGGGGAGTGAGTCAGGAGCCCAGATATCCTGTTTACCTTCATTAGGGTCTGGATAGCTGGATTCATGTTACCAAAACTGACCATGCCTTTTGTGAGTGTGTGTGTGTGTGTATGTGTGTGTTTATGTGTGTGTGTGGTTTCTCTTGCTATACTTTCTGATGTGAGTGAGTATACTTTTTATCACTCCTTGGAGGCAAAGCTCTGTCTTCTCCTCCTAATGACCTCAGGACACAAGTAACAATTATCCTTGACATTGGTATAAAATTCCAGATGTTTAAAAGCCATATATATATTTATGGATTTATGAGCACCTGCTTCCAGCCTTTTGAAGTCAATTTCAGATTTGAGGTAGGTGTCTGAGACCTGAAGAGTACATGGTTTGGCCAATGCCATATTACCCAATAAAGTAGAATTACTGGGATTAGAAGCCAGGTATCCTCACTTTTTCCTAAACGGTACCAAGCCCTCAGTGTTAGACAGCCTCTTCTAGTTGAATGCTTTCATTGTGTGTAGGATTGGGATTGGAGAATTTATTTGGGAAAGGCCATTTCTCTGAAGCATTCCAATTTTGTGAAGTACTAAAAAGTACAATTTCTATTATAAATATACAGCAGGGAACAAAGTGTTTATACTTTTTAACTTATGTAATTTTTTCTTTTACTTCTTCTATTTTAACCTGCTAATCACTTAATTTTCATCTTACATCACCAAGATTGGGTAAGTTAGAAGACTAAAATGATACTTTCACAGTAACATTTAGGATTTCCTTATTTTAACACAATTTTTGTAAAATCTAGGAAATTCTGAAGCATGAGGACAAATAAAAGGGAGCATTAGCTTTTAAAGGTCTATTGATCTGGGCTCTGTTATTTGTTAGCTGTTTCATTGTGAAGATGTGATTTAACTTCTTTGACTCTTGTTTCTCTCACCTGTAAAATGAGAATAGCAATACCTGACTCAAACAATTGTCAGGATGTTTAAAAGCCATCATATAATTAAAACATCTAGCATGGTGTGTAGCTTATAGGTTTTCAAATAATGGTAGCTACTATTATTATTGTTATTTTTGCTAAGTTTCTTTTAGCAAGCATTTTTTTCAATAACACATGCATTTGCATACATTAAAATATCTTTTAAGGGCACTTTGTCTTTGTAGTATAATTTATTTGAACTCCTCAGAGGGTATTTTAAACATAATTATTTCTTTATCAAATGAAGAATCTGAGGCACAAAGAGTTCAACTGTCTTGCCTAAGGGTACTTGGCAGGTAAGAATTAGGATAATGCTACGTCTTCTCTTTTTTGGCCAGTAGGTATACATTGCCCCATACGTACTTCCATGTATGCCTATGGAAGAAAATGTCTACCAAATTGATTTTTTTACACATACATTTTAGGTCTCAAAAACATCTTCTACCATATTGGAACAGAAAAAAATGAAGACAATGAGCATATCCTCTTACACGTGACTTCTATTGAAATGTTTCCAAATCTTAAATGCTTTAATATTTGCTTTGTTCCTTATCAACTTTTACAAACAAATCTTTAGAAACTGCTTTACAAAAATAATATATTTTCTCATTTATTTATGTGTTTGTTGCTTATCTCCATTCACCAGAATGTAAGTTCCATGATGGGAGCAATATTGTCAGTGTTTTTTCATTTCATTGTATATCCTTAGTACTTTGAGTAATGAAAAGATGAGTGAATCATATAGAATTTAGTAAGTATAAATATGCAAAAATAAAACTTTCCATTTAACATACCTGTCAGGCCTCTGAGCCCCAGCCAAGCCATCGCATCCCCTGTGACTTGCACGTATATACGCCCAGATGGCCTGAAGTAACTGAGGAATCACAAAAGAAGTGCAAATGCCCTGCCCCGCCTTAACTGATGACATTCCACCACAAAAGAAGTGAAAATGGCCAGTCCGTGCCTTAAGCGATGACATTACCTTGTGAAATTCCTTTTCCTGGCTCATCCTGGCTCTAAAAGCTCCCCCACTGAGCACCTTGTGACCCCCACTCCTGCCCGCCAGAGAACAGCCGCCTTTGACTGTAATTTTCGTTTACCTACCCAAATCCTATAAAACGGCCCCACTCTTATCTCCCTTTGCTGACTCTCTTTTCGGACTCAGCCTGCCTGCACCCAGGTGATTAAAAAGCTTTATTGCTCACACAAAGCCTGTTTGGTGGTCTCTTCACAGGGACATGCATGACAATGCCCATTTAAAATATCATATATAATTTTTTTACAAAAATGTGATAATGCTGTTTTGTAATGAGTTCTTTTTAAAATTTTAACAATATAAATGAATATTTTCGCATGTCAATAAATATTTGACTTTTTAAATGTATGGGTAACATTTCCATATATAAATATGACATTATTTTTTGTTGTTGGGCATTTACATTGTTTTCAGTTGCTCTGTATTATAGGCAATGCTTCAGTCTTTGCATATATCCATAACACTTCTCTTTGGCTGCATTACTAGAAGTAGAGTTTGCATTTCACTTATTTTAATTACAAAAATTGCCAAGTTGTCTTCCAGAAATATGCTGCTAATTTATACTCTAAGCAGCATTGTGGAGAGGGTTCGTTTTCCTGAACTTTTAACCTCACTGTCAGGCCTCTGAGCCCAAGCCAAGCCATCGATATCTGCTGTGACTTGCACGTATATACGCCCAGATGGCCTGAAGTAACTGAGGAATCACAAAAGAAGTACAAATGCCCTGCCTCACCTTAACTGATGACATTCCACCACAAAAGAAGTGAATATGGCCGGTCCTTGCCTTAAGCAATGACATTACTTTGTGAAATTCCTTTTCCTGGCTCATCCTGGCTCAAAAAGCTCCCCCACTGAGCACCTTGTAATCCCCACTCCTGCCTGCCAGAGAACAACCCCCCTTTGACTGTAATTTTCCTTTACCTACCCAAATCCTATAAAACGGCCCCACCCTTATCTCCCTTCGCTGACTCTTTTTTCAGACTCAGCCCGCCTGCACCCAGGTGAAATAAACAGCCATGTTGCTCACACAAAGCCTGTTTGGTGGTCTCTTCACACGGACGCGCATGACACTCACTAATATTTTCTTTCATTTTAATTCATATCGTTATTTTAAAATCTTCACAAATTTGGTAAAAGTGGGATTTTCTTTTATGATTTGCATTAATTTTATTACAAATGAGCTTTTACTGCTTTCTTATGCTTATTATTTAATTTTTGTTAATTTTTCTCTTGGTACTCCTTCTTATTAAACTATTAATAGAACAAAGTAGAAAATAACTATTTCTCACATTCTTTTGATTCGTAAGACATCAATTGAAAAAAAGAAACCCAAACCAGCATGCCTACTTCATCTTGTGTTGTGAGACATGGCTATGCGTGTCTAGGGTATCCCAGTTTCTTGCGTAGTAAGTAGAAAGTGACTGGGTAAAAAATAAAAACAGTAAGATGGATTAAAGCCAGACAATGGAAGAGTTAAACTTTATGCTAATGAGTTTTGACTTGAATCAGCAGGCAGTTACTATAAAAGAACGTACAATTTAGCCATCCCAAGTTGTTATATCTTGATGAGTGAATAGCTTACTACTTTTGCAGCAATTTGTAAAATTGCAATTTTTGCAAAAATTGTAGTTTTTAAAGTAATTTTTCTGTTAACAGGAAAGGATAATTTGGACAGGGTAGTAGGAAAAAGATCAGCTTAAAGTTTTTCTTACCCTTATCTCATTTCTCCCACCCAGAATTAATGCCACCCTCCTTTCTGTTTCCTTGGTACTTTCTTCCATTATAGCACTAGCTACATGCAATTGTAGCACGTAACATCAATATTATTTCTGTATGCATCTGTGGTGTCTACTATAAGGCACAACCCAAAAGGGCCTTTTCTGTTTTGTGTGTTCTCTTCCTGTTGAATGGATGGTTTGGTTCAATAAAGTCATATTAACATCAGAAGAACAAATTGCATTTCTTGTCTTGTTGGCCAGAACACTGATTCCTCTCATTGCTCTCCATGATTACTTGAAATGTGGATTTGGTTTAGCTAATCATATCTTTTCTCATTGTAGTTAACTAGAAAGAAGAAATTACAGTAACAAGTAATTATTTCTTTATAATTGTTTAAAAGTTTACTTCCGGCTGAGGGCTGAAGTGCTTTTCCTACTCTGCCTTATTAAACAACTGTATTTTCTCTTTCAAAATGTCATTTTGTGAAAGGATCAAGAATACTACGTAAATGATAGAATCTACTTTATGGCACTGTGCTTGTAGAAGTGTTATGCTTAGTTAAAACTGAGATACTCCATATGGGAGGAGAGCTCATATTGATTTGGGGTATACAGCACAATGTAAAATGAAATGATAGAAAGAAACAATGCAGAGGAAAGAAAACCTATTGATTTCTCTTCTCTTGAGCATGAACCCACACATAGCTACTCAAATATTTGTGCCTTATAGTATTGGAAATAAATAAAACAAAATAACAGCCATTGTAAGTGATCTAGAGAAGTCTCATTCTGAGTAATACAGCGAAGAATTCCTCTTCACTTAACTGTGTCTATTTCTGTGATGTTTTAGAAATTTCTCCCCTAATGTTAGAACTGGGACATTAATAACTAGATAAATCTTATATGGAATTAATTGTGTTCCTTCAGAAGCAGCTGCTAGATCACACACTCAGAAATTAATACTTAGCAGCTTAAAATTTTACCTTTTCTCCTTTGATGTGTGACTTTGGGATTCTTAACCCCATTGCTTTCTAATTTGCTTTTCTGTAAATCAGGAGGTCCCCTCAGGGCCTGGCATGCTGTATTTGCACATGGTTTTTGCAAATAAGTGTTGAGAATTCAAGTTAAAGATGAAAGAGGGGTTCGAGTTGTGTTCTTTTTTGCATTTCTAAACTTCCAGGCTTCAACTTTCAGGCTTCAAGAAAGCTGCTCAGTATGTCTTCCCTAAATATATTATTACCTAATAGTGATTACCTTCCTTCTGTGTATTAAAAAGTATATAGTCTTAGGAGTTGTCTTTTTTTACTGTATTTCAGAATATCCTAGGATTGATTTAAAATGAGGTAAATAATCTGTAACTTTTTGTTTGAATAAAGAATTCAACATCTTCATGGTATTACTGTTGCATTTGTGTATAAAGGGAGGAAAAATGGAATGCTCGAGGTGCTCTTCTGACTTAAAAAAAATCACGGCCTGGCGTGGTGGCTCACGCCTGTAATCCTGGCACTTTGGGAGGCTGAGGCGGGTGGAACACGAGGTCAAGAGATCCCGAGACCATCTTCAACATGGTGAAACCCCATCTCCACTGAAAATAAAAATTAGGCTGGGTGCGGTGGCTCATGTCTATAATCTCAGCACTTTGGGAGGCCGAGGCGGGCAGATCACGAGGTCAGGAGATCGAGATTATCCTGGCTAACACGGTGAAATCCCGTCTCTGCTCAAAATAGCCGGGCGTGGTGGCGGCGCCTGTTGTCCCAGCTACTCGGGAGGCTGAGGCAGGAGAATGGCGTGAACCCGGGAGGCGGAGCTTGTAGCGAGCCGAGATCCCACCACTGCACTTCAACCTGGCAACAGAGGGAGACTCCATCTCAAACAACAACAACAACAAACCACTAGTATTTATATATTTTAGGAAACAAGGATGCCAATTTGAATATTATTATCAGAGCAAATAATAATCCAAACGTTGACAAACGATATGAATCACAAACTTAGTCTAACAGACTATATTTCAGGTGTTACTCAGTAATCTTGAAAGAGTGTGGTGTCCTAAAAGACTCCTTTGTACAAATAACACTTCCAAGAACAGTTTCCATAACATCCATAACAGATTATACTTTTCCACATTTTGTGAGTATAGATTGATACTTTTATAGATGTTTTCCATTCAACGTTTTATCAAAACTAGCTTTATGAGGCAAAATAATATTATTTTTCTGGAGCTGCAGGGGGAGATAAATACTTTATCCTTTTTATATTTCTGAGATTTCTATCGTCAGCATTTAGGAACACATGCACTTTCAATATTGGCACTGTAATATCATTATTTAGCACCAGAGGGGAAAGAGGTGACCTAAGAGAATTACAACTTAAAATATGGAAAAGGAAAGGGCAAAGAGAGCTTTTAAAAGGCAACTATGGGACATCTAATGTTTTGCATTTACAATTCTTCTGCCTGTTGACTATAATCAACACTCCATTTTAAATTTGGATCTGTGTAGGCTCCCTTAAATATCTCACTGCAGTGCAATACTTTCTTAGCATCCCAGTGAGAACATTTGTGATGCATCCTTTTAAGGCTACATTGCTTATAGCATTTCATAAGCATTACTTCTACATATAAATGAAAACTATCCTGCTTATTTTTTATTTCTTAATTCCCTACAAAGATACCTACTAGCTGATATTAATAAGTTCTTATCTTCAGTGCAGCATAATTTGCCAACTTCCTTCAGTATGTGGTTAATAAACCATGGATAAACTTTGAATAGGGGATACAGTTGGAGGGGTCTTTACGAGATGTGAACACAGCCCCTTTTTGATGGCTAAGGTGAAACTCCAAGCCACTCTCTCAACAGATACCAAACTTAGAGAAACGGTCCTGACATTACTCCTTTGTTTAAAAAGGTTGGTTGGGTTCTTGATCTCTCCAGCAGAGCAGGTAACTCCATAGGAAGGATATGTTGTGCTCCAAAGTCATTTTGCATGAGCCCTTTTGGAAGGAAGGTGAAACATTCCTTTGTGAAGCCTTGGGAGGATAAGCCTTGCAAAGTTCAAGCTTCAAGTTTTATAGAGAAACCAAGTTGTAATATACTTATAATTGTTTCATTTTTAGTACACTTTTGGGTATAGTTACTAATGTTGGTTTTCAAAAACAATTTCGTCATTCCTATGGCAAAATAAGCCACAGACCACAGCTGCCAAATGTAGATCAGGTGTTTCTCTTTCTCTGGGGTGAAGTGGGAAACTACTCATTTTATACGTGTTGATTCTGGCCAGAAGCATGCCCAAAACATTTAGAATTTCCCCTCCAGAAACTTTGCTGTGTGTCATAGGGAGCACACCCAACACAGAAACATTTAAGGAATGTGCTGTTATTTTGTCTTTGCCATAGAGCGTAGTACAATAGGAGTAACTAGATATAAATTTATTATTTTTGTGTGATTTAGGTCTACATGGTCCCAGTAATTTTTCCCTTCAATTGACAATGACCGAACTTTGAAGTTCAGATGGGACAGTGCAGTAGTTAGAAATTATAACAATGCTCACTGAAACACATTAGTCCTCTTAAAGATATTTGTAAGTTCAATCTTTTATATTGATGGAAGAGAGTGGATTAACAGTTCTGTTCAGTCTCCTTATTGTGTGACAGCTGTCAAGTGAGAATGAATTTTTCAATAAGAAAGTAGTCATATCAGTTAATGAAAGAAAGGGGTTAGCAGAATGTCGTTGGGATTCAAACATGGATTTTTTTTTCTTTTTAAGCTTCTAGACAATACTGAGAATGCCAGGTCAATATATGCAGGCAAAGTAGAACTGTATGTATGGGAGATCATTTAAAATCTGGTCAGGAACGAACAAGTGAAGTCAGAAGCATGGCTTTCCTATTGGCAATTATGTAGGTTGAATACTGTCTCCTTGGATACTGTCAGTCTGGCATGTGGACTATAATAACTTTGATATAAGGGTTGAATTTCTATTTTTAGGATTGAGTTAGGATTTCCAGATGTCTAAAGAGTCTCAGGTCTTTATAAGAAGCTTCCTTTTGATTGTCATGTTGGGTCTAAGACTCAGGTGGATAAAACAAATCATTGGTCCTGGTGTCTAGGGAGAAAACAGCAAATTAATAGGAAGAAATATTATTGTAGAAGGCTTAAATTTAAGACAGATTTTGATACTTAACTATACTAAAATTCAGCAGGATGTGACAAGACCCTTCCAGTGAGGTTCAAGTGATGTCTTCCTTTACCCAACTCCAAGTGAACTCAGTCATGTCTTAATGTCACAGTACTGTTTTTTTCAGCACTACTGGTAGGGCTTCTAGTACTTGTGAGTGGAATATGTTCACACAATTTATTAGTATTTTGTGATAATAAAGCACAATATTTTTTAGCATTTAAGTGTTCTAGTGATTGGTCCCTGGGAAAGTAATCAGAAGTATCATAGATCATCCATTAATGTATTATGTGGAAAGTTCCCAGTGTTCTGTTAACTATAGTTCTCTCGTTCTTTAAAGCTTTGATTACTTCAGTTCTGTTTCTGCACAAACTTTTATCAGTTTATAGTTTTGGAATTCATGTTAATGTTCTGCTGTCCACTGATATAGCCAATGAAGTCACCGATGAATCTGTAGGGCTTTACACACTTGCTTTGCAATCTCTGTTTTAAGTTGTATGCTCCAATAACTCTTTATAACAAGTATTTCAATCATGGCAATACAGCCATTTAAAAGTGTATTGCTAGTCATTATTTTTCACATCCTGAAAATGAGCAACAACTGCTAAATTACATTCATATAAGCATTTAAAAATACAAAGAAAATCGGTGGTCCCAAGAAGGATAGGCTGCCCTCTTTGTTTTTAGAGCTTTCTTATATCGAAGACTGAAAATAGAGCAGGTTTTATAATTTTGTTGAGCAATGCCAAAAACATTTGGAGCATACTAATCATGCTAAATATTCTTAGCATCCCTTTGTGTTTTTATGCCTTTGCCATGAATTACAGGAAAAAGATGAGGGACAAAGTTCTTGTGTTTCTAACTGGCTATCTGAGAAGTGTCGAAGATAATCTATGTGTAAAATATTCCAAGCATTGCTTCTAAAAATCAATATTCTAAAGATTGTCTTTATCTCTAAATCAATCTATCTATCATCTATCTATAATGTTGACTTCCCTCTCTTTCTCTCCCTTTATATATGTATAAATATATATAAAATGAATATATGTGTATATATAAATGAATATATGTGTATAATACATATGTATGTTGAAAATAGCGCTATGCTATTTAAAATAGGTGCCTGATTTTGAAAGACAACATCCAAATGGGCTGACAAAGTAGAATCGTCAGTTGCTAAAGATAAGTGTAAACGTTCCTGAGAATAAAAAATAGTTGGAGTTATTCAGAGGGGCCATGTTTTCTCACAGCCAAGCAGAAGCAAGGATTCCTTTCTGAAGCTAGTGGAGCTGAGGCATCAGGCTTTCAATCTTATCCCTGAGAGGAAAGCAACATAAAACTATGCTATTTCAGCTCTGCTAGAAGCAAGCAGTCCTCATTGTTTTTACAACTGGTCATTGTCATGAGGTATCATCAATGCACACTAAGGGCCAATGTGAATGTTAACAGAGCTTTGAGAATTTGGAGACTGTTCTGGAAAGAGTAACAGGTTCTGCCAGCTGGGCAACATGCATAGACAGCAAAGAGGAATTTTTATTAACTCATTCATTAACATTTACTAACTCACAGCCAGAGAACAATTTCTTTTTCCTTTGAGAGCTACTGATTTTCTTTCTTACACAAAACATTTAAATTAACTTTAATGTAATTTGAATTATACACACATATACAATATAGTAAGATGAAACACTATTTTTAAATTATACTGTTTAATTTTTAACACACTTTATTGAGCACCTTACAAGAAAACATTTATAATGCCTTGATTTCATTAGCTTGATTTGAATGTTATAAGAAATGAATATCTTTGTACATTAAAAATAATACATGTAGGAATTACATGGTGGTTATTAATACCACTTTTTTCTCCACATGTTTACTTTTTAAATTACTTTCTTCCTGTGTTCTTTTAGTTTATTTCTATTTTTTCCTTGGTTTTCATTCTGGCATTCATTTTTTATTTTAAATTATTGCAAACATATACACCGAAATTACTTAATAAGCACTAATCACATAGCTATGGAAATTAAAATATAGCACGCTTGGTATTTAAAATCTGAACTTTTACATTACATTTTAACTGCTAATTCTGTCAGCACAGCTATTGATCTATGTGTTGGCAATATTACTGTCTTTCTATCAGAATGAGTGTTAGAATTAAGTCCTATTTTTCTATTTATTAGTATCTAATATCTGTGTACCTTAATTTTGAATACTACTATAGATATTAGAGTTCTCACAAAATAATAACATGTATTATAAAAATGTATAGTCTTATTTATTAATCTTAAAGTAAAATTAAATTCTTCAAATTGTTAATAAATCATTAAAATATATTTAAAAAATTAAGGTAAAGAATCCTGGGAGATTTATAATTAAAAGTATTTTCCTAAAGACATGATAAATCATGCCTCTTTATTTTAATACTATTTCACCATTATAGTAAATATTTTATTTTCCAGCTTTTATTTGCTGATGAAACAGAGTATAATTGAGTGTTCATTTCTTATAAATCACTACATTTTTTATCCATGAGAGTGATAGGACTACTCAATGACTAGAAAATATCATTCATTCTTATATCTGAAAAGCATCTCAAGTATTACCTATGGTTCAATCCTCTTATTTTAGAATTAAGACATTTAATTCAATGTTAATTTGTCTAAAGTTATCATAGAGCAAACTAATGACAGAGGCAAGATTGGAAAGTGCAGTTTCTGGCACATCTGATCAATCCCACACTAGGGGTAGAAGTTAGAAACCCTCCCTAATAGGAGAAATGGGACCTAGCTTATGAATGTTCAGATCAGGGCTCAGGACATTGGGCTCTCAGAGCACTGCCAGTCCCAGACACAAGACAAGGAATTAGGAAATGTGTAAGAAGACCATCCAATGAAGGGGTGACATGCACAGGTCTGGGGCCAAGGCAAGGGCTCTGCTTGCCTGAATCTGAGAACAGTATTGCTACCAGGACACTTGGGGAGTTATGCATTTAAGCAACTCAAAGGAGGGAACAACTTGCTTTGTCTGGCAAAGGAGTAGAAAGGCTTCATGGAAGGTGTACAATTTGAGTGGGGTTTTCAGACATGAGTAGGACTTTTCTAGCTTTCCAGTCAGAAGGGCTACATGTGCAAATTCTGGTTGTGTGAATGGACTTAGATTTGAGAAATAGTAAAAGTTAGATGTGGCAGGAATGTGGAGTAAGTCAGGGAGGGGTAGATGAAGACAAATGGGTGGGTGCTGAAGGGCTTCATATGCCAAGTGACATGACTGAGGGATGATGGGTAACAGCATTCCTAGAAACAGGATAGAAACTATAAGCTAGAATGAAGGATGTTGAGGGCATATGGTGGGGATGAGGTTGGAACAGTGGTAGGGTCCTGCCTTGAAGTAGAAGGATCTGGTTTCTTATAGTAAAACAATTCTCATCATACTACATGTACTTAAAGGTTACCTTGAATGTGGAATAAACAAAATTTTACATTTTGATTGAATTAGAAATAGCCAGAGTCAACTTCATTTGACTATCAGTCTGCTGAATTGTTTTTTTCTGCCCAGAAGAGGAGAGGAAAAAATAGTGAGATAATTGACAAAGTAAATAACCAGCATATTTCATAAATTAGCAGTACTTCCTACAATAAACATGCCTTATGACTCATACAATGCTCTAAAACATATTTATAAATGTTGAATTATAGCACAAGCTTTGGGGTTAAAGGTTTACATGCCAGATGGGGTAAAGATAGGTTGTTTTGTATAAAAACAATTTGATATCAAGGGAGTCATATTTTATTCTTATCATTAGTAAAACACAACAGAAAATATCTGTAACTTAGGATAGACATGTTTGAATTTAATCTCACTCCAAACATTTGCCACAATTAAAGTTTCTTTTTGTTTACATCATTGGATTTTATTTATTCTGTATCAGACAGCTTATCAATTTTCAGCATAGTACTTGAACTAACAAATAATTATTAGTATTGGGGGAACCCATCCCCAATATTTCAATGTAGGTTCTATTTTCCATAAATGTTGGCTGGCTGAGAAATAAAGAGAGACAGTACAAAGAGAGGAATTTTACAGCTGGGCCACTGAGGGTGACATCACATATCAGTAGGACTGTGATGCCTGCTTGAGGTTCAGACCAGCAAGTTTTTATTAAGGGTTTCAAAAGGGGAGGGGGTGTAAGAACAGGGAGTAGGTTCAAAGATCACATGCTTCAAAGGACAAAAAGCAGAACTACTAATAAAGGTCTAACAAAGATCACATGCTTCTGAGGGAACAGGACAAAAGGCCAAAGCAGAACGACTGATAAGGGTCCAACAAAGATCACAAGACAAAGGGCAAAAGCAGAACTACTGATAAGGGTCTATGTTCAGTGGTGCATGTATTGTCTTGATAAACATCTTAAACAACAGAAAACAGGGTTCAAGAGCAGAGAACCCGTCTGATCACAAATTTACCAGGGCGGAGTTTTCCCAACCCTAGTAAGCCTGAGGGTTCTGCAGGAGACCAGGGCTTATCTCAGTCCTTATCGCAACTGCACGAGATACATATTCCCAGAGCGGCCGTTTATAGACCTCCCCCCAGGAATGCATTCCTTTCCCAGGGTATTAATATTAATATTCCTTGCTAGGAAAATAATTTAGCGATAGCTCTCCTACTTGCATGTCTGTTTATAGGCTCTCTGCAAGAAGAAAAATATGGCTCTTTTTGCCCCACCCTGCAGGCAGTCAGACCTTATGGTTGTCTTCCCTTGTTCCCTAAAAGTCAATGTTATTCTGTTCTTTTTCAAGGTACACTGATTTCATATTGTTCAAATGCACATATTCTACAATCAATTTGTACAGTTAACACAATTATCCCAGTGGTCCTGAGGTGATGTACATCCTCAGCTTACAAAGATAACAGGATTAAGAGATTAAAATAAAGACAGGCATAAGAAATTATAAAGGTATTATTTGGGAATTGATAAACGTCCATATTAAAATGAAATCTTCACAATTTATGTTCCTCTGCCGTGGCTCCACCTGGTCCCTCCATTCAGGGTCCCTGACTTCCCGCAACATATTAGCTCCAAGGAGAATATTTCTTCTCTGAGCAAACTTCTGGACTATTTTTTACTTTTAATCATGGCTGAGGACAGTGATACATATTATATATATATGTACAAACACAACGTAAATTATAAAGCATAACAATAGCACAATTACTGGAGCCATTCTCCCAGTGGGTGAAGAAGCCATTACTGACACAGTATGAGGCTATTTGTGTATTTGTTTCCAATCACATTACTTTGCTCTTTACCGGAATAGTCACTACACTAAATTTTTGTTTATCATTCTTATGTTTTAAAATAATCTATCATGTAACTATCCATAAGCAATTATTTAGTTTTGTTTGTTTTTGAATTTTATAAAAATATTAGCTTATTTTTCATATCACTTCTTTGTATCCAACATGTTGATGTGTACAGCCATAGTTGATTCATTTTCACTGCTGTGAAGTATTCCCAGGCATGAATACAGATTATTACCTGTTCTTTATCCAATGGAAATTTAAATTCAGTTAAATTTTTTACTATTATACACAGTGAAACCATGAAAATTCTAGTATGTCTCTTGAAGCACAAATACAGCATTATCTCTAGGATATTTCTAAAAATAGAATTGCTGGGTTGTACAGTATGTGTATCTGTGGCTCTATCAGATAGTGCTGAATTGTTTTTCAAAGTAATTGCAAGAACCAATTTATATTCCCTACTAAGAGTGTTCCTATTGCTTCACATCCCTACCAATACTTGCTATTGTCAAACTCTTTTCTTTTTGCCAGTTGGTAGATGTGTAATATCTTATTATGTCTTTAATTTTTATTTCTTTACTTAAAAATTTTAAATTAAATTAATTTAGTTTAATGAAGCTAAATAACTTTAAATTATTTATTGACTACTCATGTTTCCACTTATGGAAATACCTATTCAAGTATATACATATACATGTGAATGTATATTAATGGTGTATATGCAAGCCATTTTTTCTATCAGGATATTTACTTTTTTCCTATCTGTTTGTAGTATTTATTTTTAAAATACTGTCATAATATTAAGCCTTTATTAATTATATGTATTATAAATATATTCTTATATTTTGTGGTTAGAATTTTTACTTTTTATGGTATTTTTTGATAAATAGAAGTTATTATTTATATTTTCATTGACTCACTGATTCATTCACACATTCAACAACTATTTATTGAATATTGGAGTATTTTGGAAAACAACAAATACCTGCCTTTACTAATTTTCCCAGGGGAAGATAGACAATCAAGACTATGTTTGAAGATATAGTATTACGAGAAAAAAATCGAACAAAGATATTGGAAGCTGGATGGTGTGCACATAGGCCCTATTGAGAAAGTGACTTTTGAGCAAAACTTGAAAGAGGTAGGGTGTGTTAATCAGGAGATTACTGGGGGAAGAGCATTCCTGGCTAAGGTTAACAGTCAGTTCAAAGTTATATGGTGTGTGTGTTCCAAGAAAAGCAAGGAGTCCAGTGTAACTGAAGTAGACTAAATGAGGGAAAGGAAAGTAGGACAGGTCAGAAAAGTAACAGCAACCTTTTAGGCTATTGTAGGGACTTTGACTTTTATTTTTATTGATATAGGGCTAATTGATTGTAATGGCCCAGGTTTATTATGATCTTGGTAAGAAATAATGATGGCTTGAATCAGTGATAGTAAAACCACCTCTGCAAAAATTATGAGAGTGAGAGAAATCTAAGATAACTGACTCTATCTTACTTCTAACCTCAGAGACTAATGCCCCTTACTCAT
Source organism: Theropithecus gelada (assembly GCF_003255815.1). Taxonomy (NCBI): domain Eukaryota; kingdom Metazoa; phylum Chordata; class Mammalia; order Primates; family Cercopithecidae; genus Theropithecus; species Theropithecus gelada. The sequence goes on along the minus strand of NC_037681.1, from coordinate 37,731,499 downwards.
TCCTGGGTGTAGGCCAAGCTAATTATTGGAGGAATGTAGTTTATAGTTTAATTTTAAAGCAAGGATGACATTGGTCTCTTTCCAAAACTACCTTCCTTTTTGTTTGGGGACCTTCACTGTTGTTAAACTAATGAAAGGTCACAAGGTTAGAACTGTGGGAGGGGTCTGAATTCTGCTGAGACCTTTGCTTAGATAAATAATAACAGATCGTGTTTCCTAACTTGCTTATTGCTAAGAAATCATATAGGCAGTGATCACAAGATTGGTAACTACCCTAATTGCCCCAATTGATAACATCGTTATTGTAAAACCTAAGGCTGCTGTTTGAGATATTTTAAAGGATTTGCATTCTGCTGGAACGATTGACACCACTCAGAGCAGTGACCCTCAACCAGGAACTGTCTCAGTGCACAAAGACAGTTCCAACGCTTTTATGATTTCATCCCCAACCAGTCAGCAGCACCCATTCCCTAGGCCCTTGCTGGCCAAATTATCCTTAAAAAACCTGAGCCTCTTGTCTCTCAGAAAGGGAAATTTGAGAAATAACTTTCTTCCTACCGCTTAGCTGACTTGGGATAATTAAACTCATTCTCTGCTATAACACTGCTATCTCAGTATATTGGCTTTATCTGTGTAGTGGACAAGAAGAACTCGTTTGACTGTAACAGTAAATATGTGTTGTGAGAGGTCACTGGGTTCTGAATTTCTTTTTGTGAAGAGTTTGTGTAAGGAATGAGAGGAGGAAAGTCAAGTGTAGCTCTAAGTGACCAAGGTTTTTGGCTTAAGCAGTTTGAAGGATTAATGCATTAATTTATATGAGGATGATGATGGGTTGGGCAGGTTTCAGGAAAATATTTAGGATTTTATTTTGGAAACGTTAAGTTTGATATATATATCAGAGTTTCAAATGCATATGTTGAATAGGCAGTTCCATATATGAATCTGGAGTTTAGGAGAGTGGTGATATGAATTTGGGAGTTGTAGGCAAAAAGTAGTATTTAAAGCTGTAGAAAATGATAAGATAATTAAAGGAGTGAGTATAGATAAATAAAAGAAGACAAGCAAAAGACTGAGTCCTGGGGCATAAGGTTAAGGGGCAAGATAGACAGGAGACTTGTAAAAGAGCAGTCAGTGAAGTACAAGGAAGTTCAATTCAATAAATATCATAAAAAGGAGCCAATGAAAGGGCCAGTGATCAGTTGTGGCAAATGTTGCTGGCAAGTCAAAATGAATAATGAGGATTGACCATTATATTAATCAATGTGAAAGTCATCAATGATCTTGACAAGAAGCAATATCAGGAGAGAGTGGTAGGTGGAGGTCTGATTCAAGAGGGCTAAGGAGAGAATGGAGGGAATCAGAGAAATGAGTACAGAAATCTATTTCATAGTGTTGTTGGGAAGAGGAGCAAATAAATGGGGGAGGAGGTTGGGAAAGTGGTATCATAAGTAGGTTTTAGTAAAATGGAAAAAAATAGCATACTTTCACGATGATGATAATAATCCCAAACAAACAAACAAAAGAGATGCAGTAGAGAATTTAAAATTGTTGGAATAATATTGAGTAGATGAGTAGAAATAGGAGGATATGGCTCATAAGTGAAAAAATTGGCTTTAGATAGAGGCACAGGTTATCTGCAGGAATAAGAAAGAAAGCATAGTACATGGCTGTAGATGTTGATGAAATAGTTATGGCTGGTGAACCTGGTTGACATTTTACTGCTTCAAGTCTTATTAAGGTTGAAACCAAAGCCATAAGCTGAAAGTGAAGGTGGGAGAGGAGTTATTATAGGTTTGAGGAGAGAAAAGTTGTAAAATAGATATCTAGCAAACTTGGAGAGTTGATACGAGGGAAATAGAGCATGAATACCTGCCATATTATTAATAATATCTTGAGAGGTTCATAATCATGAATTTAAAGTGAGATCCATCAAGACCGTTGTGTTTTTCTTCAGCCACGTTCTGACTTATGAGTGCAGGTGTGGCAAAAGTGAAAAGATGCATTTAAGAAGAATAGCTAGGTTAGCCAAAAGAGTATTGTAACTTGAGCAGAGAAAAAGGAATTGAGTTTGTATGCAAGGGAGATCGTATAATGATTCTCTATGGAATTTTAGCTGGATAAGAAAGGAAGGCAAGACCTAAGTGGGGGTGGGGCAATGCACAATTGGTGGAATCATTGAGTTGAAGGTCCCAGTAGGGCTGAATAATGGATAGAATCAGGATACTCTGGGGAATGAGATGGAAAGATAGAAAGAGATGGTTAGAGAGCCACATAGCATTGAGATAAGGGAGGGACTGTAATTTTTAGTAACAATAATTTCTAAGGCATGATGATGGGATTGGAGTGGCTGCAATATGATGGAGGAATAGCTAATTGAGGAGAAAAGTTCAAGAAACTGATAGGCTATAATATTAGATAAATCAATCAATCATATATACCATTCATCAAGAATAAAGGCAAGGAGAGTGTTAGAGAAAGTGTCAGTAAGTCAGGAACTAAACCATCAACAAATGAAAGTGACTTTGGGGCCAGGGTGAAGAATGATGCAGTCTGATGGCATAAGATTCAAAGTTGAGGATTTCAGAAAAAAGCAGAGCAAATAGTATGAAAGTATTAATAACATGCAATGGAAATAGTTACCCTACCTCCAGTTCCCAAAATATAAAGGGTGTGGGTAAAAAAAAAATAACCACCATGAGAAAGGATGGCAGGAGTAGTAGTGGCCTGGAGGGAGAGCTAAGTTTTCCTCAAGAGAAGAAGGGAAAAGGAGTTTTAGAGATGAACTTGAATATACAGGAGATTTTTTGAGGATGGACTAAAATGCCAGAGAACACAGAGGGTACTTTTACAACCTATAGAAAGTGAAAAATAGGTCAGAATAGGGGACACACGTAGGCTTATGGGGATGAGAGTGAGGGAGATGGTTGATCTGAATCTGATTATTCTTGCAGTGAATGATGTAAATGCAGATAAAGAATGTAATGGAATTATTTTAATGAGGTCAAATGTTTTTTTGCCTTTTTTGTGACTGGAGCATTTTGTGTCTTGTGAAGGACCCCAAAATAAAAACTAAAACATATTCCTCAATATTTTCTTCTATCATTAAGAAGCTCCATCTTTTTCATTTTTCTGTGCTAAGAGGTAGTTATCTATTTTCATTTTCATTTCATATTAATAAGTAATTGACCCAATATAATTTAATGAATTATCTATCTTTACCAGATGATTTTAGCGTTTTTGATGTGTGGGGGCTGTCTTCTTGTGCTCACAGCTTCAGCCCATTGATCTATTTGTCTTTCCTTGTACCAATATCATGCTGTCTTAACTACCTTTGCTTTGTAATAAGTCTTCATATCTGATAATGCCAGTCCCCTTCTCCCCCAGCCCACTCCTTTTCTTCTCCTTCTTCATCTCCTTCTCCTTTATCTTCTTATTTTTTTTAAATTGAGGAGTCTCTTTATAGTTTTATCACTTTCATCTTCAATATGAAATATTAAATTATTGAAACAAACTGTCAAGTTTCATAAAACATCCTGGGAATTTGTTTATAATTCATTAAATCTATAGACCACTTTAAAAGGATTGACATTTTTACAAAAATGAGCTATGTATCATGGAGCATTAAAATGCTAATGGTAATATTTTTCACTCTATAAGTACTTTTGGATTATTTTTTGAAGACTTTTGATATTCTTTCCTCTCGTTCATGTTTTGATTTTCTCCTTTACTTATTTAAACACATTAAACACATTTATTTTCACTTGAACTTTTAATTATAGGACATTTTAAATATACATCAAAGGAGAGAGACAGTATGTGAAACTCTCTTAAATCCATCATCCTGCTTAAACATTACTCAAATAAAAGTCAATTTTGGCTAATTAATCATCCACCCTTCCTCTGTTATTTGGAGGCAAACTCCAGATATCATACAATTTCATTTGTAAGCATTTAATTATTATTTCCATAAGATAAGAACTTTAAAGTATAACTATTTTTAAATTCTATTTTTCTAATTTTTAATTGATACATAATAATTGTACATTTTATGGGGTACATGTGATGTATTAATACATTTATACAATGTGTAATGATCAAATCAAGGTAATTGGGATATCCGTCACCTTAAACATTTATCATTTTTTTGTTTTACAACCATTCAAAATTCTTTCTTGGACCTATTTTGGAATATATAATAAATTATTGTTAATCATAGACACTCTACTGTGCTATAGAACAGTAGAACTTATGCCTCCTATCTGTGATTTTGTATTAACCAACCTCTTCCCATCTCTCCCTCCCCCACCCTTCCCAGGCTGTTCTAACTCTCTGCTTCTGTAAGATCAACTATTTTAGCTTCCATATATAAAGGAGAACAGGTGGTATTTGTTTTTCTGTGCCTGGCTATTTCACTTAACATAATGTCCTTCAGGCTCATTCATGTTACTACACATTACAGGATTTCATTCTTTTTTATAGGTGAATATTATTTCATTGTGTATATATATACTTTTCTTTATTCATTTGTCTCTTGATGGACAGTTAGGTTGATTCTATATCTTGGCCACTGAGAGTAGTGCTCCAATAAACATTCAAGTGCAGATATCTCTTCAACATACTGATTTCCTTTCCTTTGGATATATGCCCCGGTAGTTGGATTGCTAAATCATGTAGTATTTCTATTTTTAATTTCTTGAGGAAACTCCATAATGTTTCCCATAATGGCTACACCAATTTATGCTCCTACTAACATTGCACAAGACTTCCATTTTCTCCACATTCTTTCCAGCGTATGTTTTTTTTTTTTGTCTTTTTAATAATTGCCATTTTAACTGGGGTAAGATGATATGTTACTGTGGTTTTAATTTTCATTTCTCTGATAGTGATGTTAAGTTTTTTTTTGTGTATTTCTTGGCCATTTGTATGTCTTCTTTTGAGAAATGTCTATTACTGTTCTTTGTCCACTTTTTATTTTAAAGCATAAGTATCTAAAATATCTTTAATATCATATGATATCCAATCGAAGTTCAAATCCCAAATTGTTCTGTACATTTTTAACTGTTGTTTTGAATCATGATCCAAACATGGACATGTTACATTTGTTTGACATATCTCTGAATTATAGGCTGAATTATGTTTCCCCCAAATTTGTATGTTGAAGCCCTCACCCTCAGTCTCCCACATATGACTGTATTGGAAGTTAGGCCCTCAGAGGTGACACTGCCACCCGCAGTGGACGGGGTGGGGCCGCCACTCTGCTGGGCCTGGAGGACGGGGCATGGAGCCAAAGAGGGTTATCCATGAGCTTTAAAATCTGATGGAATTCCCCTTCCAGGTTTTGGAATTGCTTGGACCTGTGATCCCTTTCTTCTTTTTTATTTCTCTTTTGAAGTGGGAATGTCTGTCTTATGACTGTTACACCATTGTATTTTGGAAGCAGATAACTTGTCTGGTTTCACAGGTTCACGGATGGAGAGAAATTTTTCCTCAAGATGAATCATACCTCGAGTCTCACCCACACTTGATTTATATAATATTTAGATGAGATTTTGAACTTAGAGTGGATACTGGAATGAGTTAATGCTTTGGGACTGGTGGGATGGCAGTGAATGCATTTTGCATGTGAGAAGAACATGAATTTTCGTGGTCAAGGGAACAAAATGTTATAGGTTGAGTCATGTCTTCCCAGAATTTACATATTGAAGCTCTAACCTCTAGTAGTAGCTCAGAATGTGACTATATTTGGAAATAGGAACTTTAAGGAGGTGATTACATTAAAATGAGGCTCTTTAGGATTGGAGGCTAACCCAGTCTGTTGTCCTCATAAGAAGAGGAAATTTGGACACGGGGAAACACCAGGGGGTGCATGCCCACAAAGGAGAGACCATGTGAGGACATAGCGAGAAGGCAAACATTTGCCATTCAAGGAGAGAAAGCTGAGAAAGAACCCACCCTGACAAAATAAATTTTTGTTGTTTAAGCCAAGCAGTCTGCAGTATTTTGTTATCGTAGTCCTAGCAGGCTAATGTAGTCTCTTAATTCTCTTTAATTATACCTGCTATTTTCCCATGGTTTTTTTCTTATAATTTAAAGAGCAAATCAGGTCATTTATTCTGTAGAGTGTTCCAGTGTCTAGGATTTGCTCATTTTATCACTAATGTATCATTTTACATGTTTCTTTGCCTGTAAACTAATAGTTAGATATAGAAGCTTGATCAGATTCACATTCAATATCTTGGCAAGAATACAGATACTGAGTCTTGTGTACTTTCATCAAGAGGCTCATTATGCCTATCTATCTCTTTTTGTCATAAGACTGATTAGTCTATTCAGGTGATTTTGGCCTGATCATTCCATTTTAAAGTTTTCCATGATCTTTTTGTGTAGTGATTTTAACGATCATTGATAATCATTACATAGATTCATTATTTTATTAGGGGGTTGCTAAATGGTGATATTTAAAGTTTTTTTAAGTTCTTCTTCATTTATTGAATGAAATATTTTCTTTAAGATAAACTTCCAGTAACTCTTTGGTTACCTTGAGAAACAATTTGCCTTCTAGAATAAATGCTTGACTTTTTCCCCTTTCTTATTGATTTTCAGTGTAATATGTTGGTTTCCTAGAATCCTCCACAGGCAACCTGTGAGTTTTTCTTTCAGTATCATTATGAACTGACACATTTTAACTCTTTGATATTTCAATTCATTGAAGTTATTATTTTTATACTCAAATTGTGTTATCTTTGGCTAATGGGCGGGGGGATCTCTTCAGTTCTTTCCCGAGTCTTTTGGACATGACTACAGTTTTCTTTAATAGCTGTATTGCTTTCTGATATGACAAGGTGTTCCAAATTCAACATCTATGCTTTCTTTCCCAGACCTCGCTCAGCCAATTCTCCAAGTAGCCCTCATTTCTGTTAGTGGAAGATAATACCTAGAGAACATAATCTGTTTGCTAATTGTAAACTTTGTATTATATATCTTTGTATTATATATCTATTTAATACTTTGTATTATATATCTATTAATAGCTACACTTAAAATCTTTCTGAACTTTTTTTTTTAAATGATGACTTACTGTAGTACTTTGTCTCTTTGTGTGTTTTATAGCTTTTCATTGTTAGATCATACTTGCAAATATATCTGTGGGAATCTTTTGTTGCCTGGGTTGAAAGTGTGTTTCTCTGAAAGAGATGTGCTTTGGGGATGCTACAGATTGGGTTAACCATAAAATAATTTTTTTTTTGCTTCACACAAATAGTGTAAATTTAAGCCATAAACTCACAGGAGGAACCAAATAGTGGTTATGGAGGCTCATAGAAAATGATTTTATTTTTCTCTTCTCATAACCAAGGCTAAGACATAAAATTATTTTTGTTATTTGTGAAGTTTGCTTTTGTCTTTTTGATTACCTCGCTCTGAGACTTGGGTAAAGCTTTATGAAATTTTTGTGATCAAATTTCTCACTCTATTATGCCTCTTTGGATTCATGTTCTCTCTTTTTTTACTAGACTTGAAAGATTTCATTTAATTTTTTACACATTAGTCGATTCATTTACTAGTACTTTTAGGAATTTTTCATCATAGTTTTCAGGATTTTTCATTCTTAATATTGCCAAATACTGAAATGCTCCAAAATGTACATAATTTTTATGGTTTATCTTCTCAGGAAACTTACTATTTCTGGATGAAAGATTAAAATATAGATTACAGGACTCAGACCCAAGGAGTTTGCTTTTGCTGGCCTGGACTGGTGCCAAGAATATAATATTTTTTTTTCAGTAAGGAAGTTCTGATATAGTTATTCTGGGAATCACACTTTGCAAGACATTGTGCTAGAAGTTTGTATTTTTTATTGCATAGACAACAGAGGAATAACAATCGTTATCAGTCAGTAATATAAAGTCATCAGTTTTAAGTTTACTCTGTTAGTAATGTAAAGTGGGAGAAACAGGTGGTTAGAAGAATAGTTGGGAGACTGTCTCAGTGAAAGATGAGACATACACACACACACACACACACGCACGTAGCAAGCAAGAGAGAGACAGAGAAAGGATTTCTGACGTGAAATGGACATGATTTGATTTTGTAATTGAGTGGATATTGAGCATGAGGGAGTGGGAGGAGTCAATGATGACTCTGAGGGTTAGTCCTTTTGTATTTTGAAAGGTGTTTGATTTCAGGAAGATGAATTCTGCTCAGAGCTCAACTTTTCTATGTTTAGAATGTTTTCCTAGGAAATATACTTGAATATGCAATGAAAACTGCCTTATGACATTTTCTAAAAGAGTATGAAACACACACATGCGCATGCAGTAGGAAGATACTTTATGCCCTTGTGTATACTCTAAACTTGATATTTAGAAGGTAAATGTTATACAACAGCATTATAAGTGTTTTCCCTTTTGGCATTTGGGAGAACCACAACAGACCTTTCTTTAAAAAAGCAGAATCAGAAAAAGTCACGCAAAACCAAATGTCAAAGGAGATCAAAAGCTTAGAAGCTCTGTGACTCTGGCTCATGGGATAAAATCAGGATGATTTTCTGACAGTTCCCAAATAGAAGAATATGAGAGAAATATGGTTCCAAATACTGTACACCTGAGTAGTAAGCCCTAAAACACAGGCAATCAGTTGTGACACTTTTTGCTCTAAACCTTATTCTTTAGGGTGCTGAAAGCTAATCTTATTTACCTATGGTATTATCTGATCACTTGCTGTAGGGGAGCCTTCCAATACAGGGATACGTTTCAGGCAGCACAAAAAATACATGCTAGTAGTCACATCCCAGTTATGGTCTTTCTGCCTTGAAAAGGATGCTGATTTTAAAAAGCATTATTAAAAGTCTTAATTACAATCTTTTCTGAAGTTTACAAACGAACTTGATGCATTGTTCTCTCCTTCACCTTATATTTCCTGAAACGTATGTTTTCCATGAGACTTTCTGTAACCACGCTTCATTTCAATAGCTTACAAATCCATACAAGAGACAAGTCCCTTACGAGGGAGTCTGAAATAACACCATGTGATGAAACTCACAATGCTTTATTTTTCATAGAAAATCATATTGAGCGAGATTCAGAGAAATAGATGTAAATTGTCTAGCCCATCTTTTTAAAAAAAGATAGATTTTTAGTTAGTTAACAGGTAAGTGTCAGCCTTAAATTTCAACATAAGTTCTTTTTTGAAAAGTTGGCAATAAGCAAATATTTTGTATTTTTTTCCAAGTATTTAGCCGGTCTATTTATACATTTTTCCATTTTGGGGAAAGGCCTATAACTCTCTCTGATATGCTTTCTTTAAACTTGCTATCTCAGAGGAGCCCTCAAGTACTGAAAATCCAATGAGGTTCTTTAACAATGAGAATTTCATGAAAGACTACATCGCTGCCAGAAGGAAACCTCACTTGGCAATGATTTTACAGTGGATGTGGGTTTCTAACAATGGGAAGTTCACAGCTGCAATGAGTTGGCTGGGGTTTTGGAAACAGGCATGGGTGTTACTAGTTGTGGGACCATGTAATCGCTCTCTGCCTTGATTTACTTATGTGTAAAGTAGAGAGTAAAAATAGCTACCTCATAATGTTCTCTTCAAGAATGAAGTGATTATCTCTGTAAGGTTCTTAGTGCATAGTAGACTTTCAATAAAATATAGCTGCCATATATTAAGTACTTTTCATAGTGCAATTGCAAACTTGTAATAAAGAGTTTATTTTTGGTTCTTGAGGTAATCATGTACAAAATTAGTGTTGAATGGTTTTAAAAATCAAGACATTAGTGGCTCTATCATTGCTGGTGATTGCTTTTCTCTGGGGAACCAGTGGGTAAACCCACCTACTTTAAAGAGCAGTAGTCCCTCTCCAGAGTGTCTCGTGGTTGTTGGTTTTCAGTAGATGCTTTGAATCATGGAATTTCAGAGCAGTAAGGAATGTAAAGCTCATAGTTCCATTTAACCTCCCTCCCTGTCACCTTCTTTTTTTTCAATTTTTCACATGAGAATCCTGAAGTACACATTAAGAGAAGAAAGCAGCATAAATTTTGGAATCATACCTGAGTTTGATTCCCAATCTGTCATTAATTAGTTGTGTATCATTGGTTAATAACTTTATTTTTCTGAGACTATTTATTATTATTATTTTTCATTATTTTTTGTCCAAACAACAGGCAGATAGTTGTAAAGAATACATAAGAAACTTAGGAGAGAGTCTGATGTTGTAGAGTTTAATGTTAATCTCAAGAAATTTACCCAAAATCATAGTCCTAGAATGTCAGTCCCTAAAATGTCAGAGAACTTTTACTGTAACCCGGAAATCCTTATTCCAAGTCCAGCATTTCTTCCATAGACTTTTAGGGAAGACATTATGGGCAACAAGGTTGGCTTTATAACAAAAGCATGTATAAAGTGGTGTCAGATCACAGAAGAATGAATGCCTCTGCATTCCATAAATAAATGTAAAAGACAAATAACAGATCAGGAGAGGATATTTTTATCCCGTATAATCAATAAGAATTAATATCCCTTAAAAATCCTTCATTAAATAAATAAGAAAAGGACAACTTGTTAGATAAATGGATCAAGACTTTGATTTTGGAAAGAAGAAAGTCTGGTAAAGTACAATTTTATAATAGGACTTTCAGGGTCAAAGTATTACTGAGTTTAGTGAGACAGCTCCTTTTTTTCCACTGTATTTGCCATAGCCCCAACACCTCTGCTGTCTCATTGCCAGCCAATAGAAGGGTCTAAGGTAGCACCTCTGTATTAGTCTGCTTTCATGCTGTTAATAAAGACGTACCTAAGACTGGGTAATTTATACAGGAGAAAGGATTTATTGGATTTACGATTCCATGTGGCTGGGGAAGCCTCACAATCATGGCAGAAGGCAAGGAGATACAAGTCACTTCTTACACGGATGGAAGCAGGCAAATAGAGAGCTTGTTCATGGAAACTCTGCCTTATAAAGCCATCAGGTGTCATGAGACTTATTTACTATCACAAGAACAGCTCGGGAAATACCTGTCCTCATGATTCAATTACCTTCCACCAGGTCCCTCCCACAACATGTGGAAATTCAAGATGAGATTTGGGTGGGGACACAGCCAATCCATATCAACCTCTTTAATAAATATTTCTTGAATAAATAAATGAATACATGGACAAATGTTTCTTCAACCTTTACTGCCTGGTGCAAGTTGAGTGGGAATTCTGCCTCTAGTGCATCCTTGTTGCTCAGAGAGATATAGTTCTGCTGCTGCCACCAGGTGATGCATTTCTCTGCCAATGTGTTGGTGTGGGCTGATGGAAACTGCACTGCTGCTCCTACACCTTCCATGTGGATCTTCGTCCCCTTTCCCCATGCTTTTCAAAAAATGAGACGACTGCTTCTCTCTTCTATATTATTTATTCTCTGCTTGACTGGGGGTGGTAGAGTGGGTAGAATTCTCACAGCAAGATTACTTGGTTCCTAAATTTTTTTTAGCAATTATTGTGACAGCTCTTTCAATGAATATCTATGGTTCTATTACTCTCCAGAGAGCACACACACCTCCACAGTGTCTTCAAAAAGATTGGGTTGGATAAGAACAGCAGCCATGCTCTGCCTTGGTCTACCTCTTCCTTCTGACCTTTGTGCATTGTTTATAAGTCAGGTTCACTGTGACACATTCATTCTTTCCTTCTGATGAATTTTCTTTCAGGGGTCTTATAATCTTGTCTTCCAACTGGCTTCTGTCAATACCAGCATCTTAGTCTGTTGGACACATCTTGGACAAGTTTGTATTATTCAGGATTCAAGCTTTCTCTCTGAAGTCTCTTCATCTCTTATGTAAACAACTATAGCCAAATGGAAACATAGGTAAAACTATAGACTCACTCCATTCACTGAATATTTCTGAGCCTCAGCTCTAGATGAGATAATAATAACTACTGGCAGAGTTGTGAGAATTAGTGAGATAACATAACACCAGGCATATGGTAGGTAGGCTTCTCAGTAGATGGAAACCATATCATCAGGGTCTGTGAACAGATTTTCTAGAGCTAAATAGGGTACTCAGTGTTAGAAAAAAATGAGAATTATGGCAGACTATCAAGGCAAGTCACAGAGAAAAAAATAATGGATTACAAAGAAAGAGTGGAACAGTATTGAGAAAGCAAACATGAAGTTGTTAGAATTTGGTTGTAAGGCCAGTATAGGACCACTTGTTAGATAATTCACTGCTGAATCTACTAAATATTGAGCTAGAGTTCTTTACCATATTGCTGCAGGGACAATGCATCAGATTCACCAATCAGGAGACTGTCCTTTTTGCCCACTTGGTGGTAGGTGAGCCATTCCCATATCTCTATTATACTGTTTGTTTTCTTGGACCACTTCTGCTGCCATTTTTGTTAGGCTGGGGTCTATGAGAAGCAGACTCCAAGATACAATTAGACTTGTAAGTTATTTCTGAGGGGAAATACCTGTGAGGAAAAATGGGAAGCTGGAGGAGGCCAGGAGAGCCATCAGATTTGGATGACAGTCTGACACTTGCAAAGAAGAGAGGGAAGGTTGAATGAAAAAAAAACTTACACAGCATGCAGTTATACAAAGATTAAAAGGTTGATGCTGACTTCTTGAGGCAAACCTCCTCCTTCAGAGGAGGACTGCATTTCTCAGACTATACCTGACTTGGTATCCTCACCAGCCTTGTTTATGGCCTCATTGCACATGCAGTGATGGATTTCAAAGTAGGAACGCTAGGGTCTTCAGTCCATTATTTTCTCCACAGTCAAACGTATAAAAAATTCACTTGACGCCATAGTGGGTATCAAAATTGATCTTCTGGCTAGGTGCAGCAGCTCACTCCTGTAATCCTAGCATTTTGGGAGGCTGAGGAAGGAGGATTACTTGAGCCCATGAGTTTGAGACCAGTTTAGGCTACACAGTGCGGCCCCATCTCTACAAAAAAAATTGTTTTAAATAGCCACGTGTGATGAGGCACACCTGTGGTCTCAGCTACTCAGGAGGCTGAGTGAGGAAGACTGCTCAAGCCTGGGAGTTGGAGGCTGCAGATAGCCATGATAGTGCCACTGTACTCCAGCCTGGGGGAATCTGGGGGAAGAGCTAAACCTTCTCTCCCAAAACAAAAAAACACCAAAAAACAACAACAAAGAAACAAACAAAAACCAATGAAAACAAAACAAAAAAGCTAGGTGTTCCTATTGTTCTTGTCTTGTTTAGAAGTAGAGGAAACAGTAACATATTTATTTAAGTGTACATATTTAAATGTTTTAAAGTAACTAGTAAAACAGGAAAGGGACAAATTTAAAAAATGCAAAAGAATATAAGAAGGAAAGAAACAGGAAACGAACAAAACCCCCCAGTAAACAGGACAAATAGAAAGCACATAAAAGATAGGACACACAAATGAAAAATTAGTAATCCAAATAAATGGAAATGGAATAATTTCTCCATCTGAAAGACAAAATTTGCCAGATAGGAAAATAAACACAAATTGAGACTATATGCTTTCATGAGCATCACACCTAAAACATAAAGATATAAAACGAGTAAAAGAATGGTTTGTTAGTATGTTTTCATTCTGCTGATAAAGACATATCTGAGACTGGGAAATTTACAAAAGAAAGAGGTTTAATTGGACTTACAGTTCCACGTGGCTGGCTAAGCCTCACAATTATGGTGGAAGGCAAGGAGGAGCAAGTCACATCTTACATGGATGGTGGCAGGCAAAGAGAGAGAATGAAAGCCAAGTGAAATGGGTTTCTCCTTATCAAACTATCAGATCTCATGAGTCTTATTTACTACAACGAGAACAGCATGGGGTAAACCACCTCCATGATCCAACCATCTCCTGCTGGGTCCCTCCCATAACACATGGGAATTATGGGAGTACAAATCAAGATGAGGTTTGGAGGGGGACACAGAGCCAACCTATATAATTCTCCCCCTGACCCCTCCCAAATCTCATGTCCTCGCATTTCATAACCAATCATGCCTTCCCAACAGTCCCCCAAAATCTTAACTCAATAGTCCAAAGTCTCATATGGGACAAAGCAAGTCCCTTCCAACTGTAAGCTTGTAAAATCAAAAGCAAGTTAGTTACTTCCTAGATACAATGGGGATACAGAAATTGGGTGAATACAGTCATTCTAAATTGGAGGAAGTGGTCAAAACCAAGGAGCTACAGGCCCCATGCAAGTCCAAAATCCAGCAGGGCAGTCAAATCTTGAAGCTCCAAAATGATCTCCTTTGAATTCAAGTCTCATATCCAGGTCATGTTGATGCAAGTAGTGGGTTCTCACTGTCTTGGGCAGCTCTGCCCTTGTGGCTTTGTAGGGCATAACCTCCCTCCTGGCTGCCTTCATGGGCTGGGATTGCGTGGCTGTGGCTTTTTCAGGCACACGGTGCAAACTGCTGGTGGATCTACTATTCTAGGGTCTGGAGGATGATGGGCCTCTTCTTACAGCACCACTAGGTGGTACCCCAGTAGGGACTGTGTAGGGGCTCTGACCCCACATTTTCCTTCTGCACTGCCCTAGCAGAGATTCTCCATGAACACCCCGCCCCTGCAGCAAATTCTGCATGGGCATTCAGGCATTTCCATACATCTTCTGAAATCTAGGCAGAGGTTCCCAAACTCCAATTCTTGACTTCTGTGTACTTGTAGGCCCAACACTACATAAAAGCTGCCAAGGCTTGGGGCTTGTATTCTCTGAAGCCATGGCCCAAGCTCTACATTGGCCCCTTTCATCCATGGCTAGAGAGGCTGGGATGCACAGCACTAAGTCCCTGGGGTGCACATGGCCTGGGGAGTCTGGGCCAGGCCCACAAAACCATTTTTCCCTCCTAGACCTCCAGGCCTGTGATGGGAGGGGCTGTTGTGAAGACCTTTGACATGGCCTGGAGACATTTTCTCCATTGTCTTGGGGGTTAACATTCAGCTCCTCATTAATAAGTAATGCAAATTTCTGAAGCTGGCTTGAATTTCTCCTCAGAAAATGGGTTTTTCTTTTTTATTGCATTGTCAGGCTGCAAATTTTCCAAACTTTTATGCTGTGTTTCCCTTATAAAACTGAATGCATTTAACAGCATCTAAGTCACCTCTTGAACGCTTTGCTGCTTAGAAATTTCTTCTGCCAGATATGCTAAATCATCTCCCTTAAGTTCAAAGTTCCACAAATCTCTAAGGCAGGAGCAAAATGCCACCAGTCTCTTTGCTAAAACATAACAACAATCACCTTTGCTCCAGTTCCCAAGTCCTTCATCTCCATCTGAGGCCACCTCAGCCTGGATTTCATTGTCCATATCATTATCTGCACTTTGGTAAAAGCCATTCCACAAGTCTCTAAGGCGTTCCAAACTTTTCCACAATTTCCTGTCTTCTTCTGAGCCCTCCAGACTGTTCCAACCTCTGCCTGTTACCCAGTTCCAAAGTCGCTTCCACATTTTGGGGTATCTTTTCAGCAGTGCCCCACTCTACTGGTACAAATTTACTGTGTTAATTTGTTTTCATGTTTTTGGTAAAGGCATACCTGAGACTGGGCAATTTACAAAAGAGAGAGGTTTAATTGGAATTACAGTTCATATGGCTGGGGAAGCCTCACATTCATGGTGGAAGGCAATGAGGAGCAAGTCACATCTTATGTGGATGGTGGCAGACAAAGAGATAGAATGAAAGCCAAGCAAAACAGGTTTCCCTTATTAAACCATCAGATCTTCTGAGACTTATTTATTACCACAAGAGCAGCATGGGAGAAACCACCCCCAGGATCCAACCATCTCCCACTGGGTCCCTCTCACAACACGAGAATTATGGGAGTACAATTAAAGATGAGGTTTCGGTGGGGACACATTGTCAAATCATATAAAATGGAAATACATAAAAGACATAAACAAAAATATATGACTTAATTGTATTAAAACTGTATCCTTAGCAAACTGTATCCTTAGCAATAAATGGTTCAACTTCTTAGGAAGGTATAATTCTTAACTTCTTTGCACGTAAGAACATATATTCAAAATAAATAAAACAAAACTTGATAGTCTTCAAGGGAGAAATTAATTTATTCATTATGTTAGAGGAAGGTTATGACATGCTCTCTCAATGTATGAGTTCAGACAAAAATATATAAGTAAGGATAGATAATATTTTAGCATGAATCAGAATCTTGACCTAATGAACATATATGGAATGCTGGAATAATTGAAAGCTTTTTATGTACACATAGAACATTTATGAAAATTGACTTGACTCAAACTAAGCCATAAAGCATGCTTCAGTAAAGTTCTTTTTAAAAATAGAATTATTTTGTAAGCTGACGTAATAATTATACATATTTATGAAGTATGTAGTAATATTTTCATACATACAATATGTAGTGATCAGATCAGGGTAACTAGCATATCAATCATCTCAAACATTTATCATTTTTTGTGTAGGGAACGCTTGAAACTATGTAATATCTTATTGTCAACCATTGTCATCCTGTAGTGGTATACAATTCTAGGCCTTATTCTTCCTGATTAGCTGTAATTTTGTGTCCTTTAACAAATCTCTTCCTATCCCTCCTTTCACCTTACCCTTCCCAGACTCCAATATCCTCTGTTCTAGTTTTCACTTCTATGAGATCAACTGTTTTTTAGCTTCCACATCTGACTGAGAACATGTGGTGTTTAACTTTCTGTTTCCACCTTATTTCACTCAACATAAGGTCCACCAATTCTATCCATACTATTATGATGACAGGATTTTATTCTTTTTAATGAGGAAATAGTTTTCCATTGTGTATATATACTACATTTTCTTTATCCATTTATTTATTGTTAGAAACCTAGGTTGATCCCATGCTTGGCTATTATAAATAGTTCTGAAATAAACATGGGGACACAGATGTCTCTTCAATTTACTGATTTCCTTTTCTTTGGATAAATGTCCAGTAGTGGGATTGCTAAATCATATGCTGGTTCTATTTGTAGTTTTCTGAGAAACCTCCATACTGTTCTCCAGCTTACATTTCCACCAATAGTAAAATAGAGTTCCCTTTTCTTCTAACACTCACCAGCATTTTTTGCCTTTTTGATAACAGCCATCCTCACTGGGGTGAGATGATACCTCAGGGTGATTTTGATTTGCATTTCCCTGATGATTAGTGATATTGAACATATTTTCATACTTTTTTTTAACCATTTGTATGTCTTATTTTGAAAAATGTCTGTTCTGATCATTTGCTTATTTTTAAAGTAGAGTGTTTGTTTGTTTGCTGCTGAGATATTTGAGTCCTGTGTATATTCTGAATATAAACCTCTGTCAAGCAAAGAGTGTAGGTTACTCCCATATTGTAGGATGTCTTTTCACTCTGTTGATTGTTTCCTTTGCTAGGCAAAAGCTCTTTAGTTTGATATAATCCTTTTTGTTTATTTTTGCTTCTGTTGCCTATGCTTTTGAGATCTTATTCATAAAGTCCTTTCCCAGACAAATGCCATGAAGCATTTTCCCTATGTTTCTTCAAGTGGTTTTATAGTTTTGATTCTTACACATACATCTTCGATCCATTTAGAGGTGTTTTTTGTTAAAGTGAGGAGTGAGGGCCCAGTTTCATTCTTCTTTATATGGATATTCAGTTTCCCCGGCATAATTTCTTAAAGAGGCTGTCCTTTCTCCAATGAGTGTTCTTGGTGCTTTTGTCAAAAATCAGTTAGTTGTACATACATGGATTAATTTATGGGTTCTCCATTCTGTTCCATTCATGTATGAATGTTTTTATGCCAGTATCATGCTGTTTTGGTTACTAAAGCTTTGCAGTATATTTTGAAATCTATATTTTGAAAAATAGTGTGATGCCTCTAGCTTTATTCTTTTTGCTCAGGATTGCTTTGGCTATTCAGGGTCTTTCACCGTTCCATACAAATTAAACACTTTTTTTCCTCTATCTTTATGAAGAATGTCATTGGTATTTTGATAAGGATTGCATTGAATCAGTATATTTCTTTGGGTAGTATTGTTATTTTAACAATATAAATTATTCTGATTCATGGGCATGAGATGTCTTTCCATTTGTTTGTATCCTCTTTAATTCTTTTATTAGCATTTTGTAGTTTCCTTGTAGTGGTATTTCACCTCTTTGGTTAAATTTATTCTAGGTATTTTATATTATTTTGTGTTACTATTGTAAATGGGATTTCTGTGTTGATTTCTTCTCTCAGGTAGTTTGTTGTTCATATATAGAAATGCTACTGATTTTCGTAGGTTGATTTTGTATACTGAGACTTTACTGAATTTGTTTATTAGCTTTAAGAGGGGTTATTTTTTTTGGTAGAGTCTTTCGATTTTTCTGTGTATGAGATCATATCATCTGCAAACAGGGTCAATTTGACTTCCTCCTTCTTAATTTAGATGCCCTTTCATTCTCTTTCTTAATTAGGATTAAGATTTAATTAGGATTTCTAGTACTATGTTGAATAAGAGTGATGAGAGTAGGCATACTTGTATCTTATTCCAGTTCTTAGAGAAAATTGTTTCAGCTTTTTCTCATTCAGTATGATGTTAGCTGTTGGTTCATCACGTATGGCTTATGTTCTGTTGAGGTACTTTCCTTCTATAACCAATTTATTGAGAGCTTGTATCATGAAGAGATGTTAAATTTAATTGAATGCTTTTCCTGCATCTATTAAAATAATATATTTTTGTTCCTCATTCTATTGATATGATGTATCATTTTTATTGATTTGCATATCTTAAACCATCCTTGAATTCCTTGGATAAACTCTACTTGATCATGCTATACTATCTTTTCAATGCATTTTTGGATTTGGTTTACTAGTATTTTGTTAAGGATTTTTGCATCTGTGTTCATAAGGGATATTGAACTGTAGTTTTTGTTATTGTTGTTGTGTCCCTGTCTGGTTTTGTTATCAGGGTTATGCTGTCCTCATAGAATGAGTTAGAGAGAGTTACCCCCATCTCAGTTTTTTGGAAGCACATTCCAATTGTAATAAAACAATCAACTCAGTAAGAGAGCATAGCAATTGTAAACACACCTTAACCGAACACTGGAGCACCCAGATATATAAAACAAATGTTATTTGATCTAAAGGGAGAGGCAGACCACAATACAATAATAGTTGGGGACTTCAACATCCAAGTCTCAGCGTTAGACAGATCATCTATACAGAAAATCAACAAAGAAATATTTCATTTTAACTGCACCATAGCCCAAATGAACCTAACAGACATTAACAGAACATTTTGTCCAACAGCTGCAGAATATATATTCTTTTCATCAGCTTTTGGAACATTCTCCAGCATTGACTACATGTTAGGACACAAACAAGCCTGAAAAAGTTTTAAAATATTGAAGTAATATCAAGCATCTTATCTGAACACATGGAATAAAACTAGAAATCAAGAGCAAGAGGAACATTAGAAATTATACAAGTCAGATGTGGTGGCTCACGCCTATAATCCCAGCACTTTGGGAGGCTGAGGCAGGCAGGTCACCTGAGGTCAGGAGTTCGAGACTAGCTTGGCAAACATAGTGAAACCCTATATCTACTAAAAATACAAAAAATTAGCTAGGTGTAGTGGTAGGCACCTGTAATCCCAACTACTCAGGAGGCTAAGGCAGGAGAATCGCATGAATCCAGCAGGCAGAGGTTGCAGTGAGCTGAGATCACACCACTGCACTCCAGCCTGGGCAACAAGAGAGATGGTCTGTCTCAAAAAAAAAAAAAAGAAAAAAGAAATTATATAAATGCATTAAAATTAAACATGTTCCTAAATGACCAATAGGTGAAGAAAGAAATTATGAATAAAATTTAAAAAAATCTTGAAACAAATAAAAATAGAAACACAACATACTAAAACCTATGGAACACAGCAAAAGCAGCACTAAGAGGCAAGTTTACAGCAATAAATGTCTACATTAAAAAAACTAGAAATATTTTAAATAAACAACTTAACAAAGTATCTTAAGAAGCTAGAAAAGCAAGAAAAATCCAAACACAAAATTAGTAGAAGGGAAGAAAATTGAGATTAAAAAATATAAAAGATCAATAAAGTAAAAAGATGGTTTTCTGAAAAGATAAACAAAACCAATAAACCATTGGCTAGACTAAGAAAAATGAGAAAATATCCAAATGAATACAATCAGTGATGAAAAAGGAGACATCACAACAGATACCACAAAAATACAAAAAATTATTTGAAACTAGTATGAACAAGTATATGCCAATAAATTAAGAAAACCCAGCGTGCATGAATAAATTCCTGGACACATGAAACCTACCAAGACTGAAGAAAGAAGAAATAGAAAACCTAAACAGAACAATACCAAATAAGGAGAATGAATCAGTAATAAAACATCACCCAACAAAGAAAGTTCAGGACCAACTGACTTCATTGCTGAATTCTAGCAAAACTTTAAAGTAGAATTAATACAAATTCTTCTCAAACTGTTCCAATTTGAGATAAATCATAATATATTGGAAGTCAACAACAAAGACTACTGGAAAAAATGCATCCAGGAATAAAAAAAAGATTTCAAAGTAGCTCATACACTAAAGAGGTAGACATTATGGAATTAAGTAGTCAACTTCAAAAGTTGATAAAACAGAATAAATACAGAAAGAGCAGAATAAAGGTACTGATAATGGTAAGATAAATTTAATGTAAGCAATAATGAATATACAATATGCAGAATCAAAAAAGACAAAAGTCATTATTCTGGGCAAAAATAGAATTGACCAATAAATAATAAAAATGGCAAGATCCATTAATAAAAACAGAATGAGGATGTAAATAAATATCATTGGGAATAAAAAGTGGACATAATTGTACATGTTATAGAAATTAAACAAATAATATAAGGATTTTATGCTAATACATTTAAAGCTTAGATGGAATGAAAAAATTCAAAGAAAAATTTAATCTACCTTAAAAGAAATAGAAAACCTGAATATTCATATAACTGTAGAGAATCACAAGACCAAAAGGGTTGTATCAATAAATTCTACCAATCATTGAAGGCAAAAGTAATTCCAAAATTTCACAATTCCAAAAAAATAAGAAACATAAGACAAAACAAAATCCCAGTTTGAATTTATTTTATGAAGTGACAGAAATCTGATGATAGATAGGAGATCAAGAAGCAATAAAGGAAACTGATAATACTCCCACAGCAGACATATCCAGGACATGGATAAGACCAAAAAGCAAAGTAAGGGGATGTGTGTGTTTCATTATTGTTGTTGCTAAGGGGAATGTCTTCACATTTGTTTTGTTTGTAAAGTAAACATGCTGTTTCTAAAGAATAAAAAGTCTCCCAGTGTCTTATGCTAAATCCTCTGACATTAACTATCAGAGGAATGAAATTCTTCTAAAGGTCAGCATTTTTGACCTTTAATTTTGAATCATAAGTTTCTTAAGAGACTGAATCTTAAGTTTCTTTGTGAATGCCTCCCTTTTTGTTGTGAATCTTACTAATAAATTAATAATATAGTTAATTTGTAGGTTTATAATAATTAATTAAATTTGAGCTGAATTGCTTTGGTGAGAAAAGTAGTTTCACTGCCCTTTGTACATATTTAGTTTTTCCCAATTTTTAAATCTCCGTTTGCTTAGATTCTTTCTTTCTTTGAAATCTCAGTTTATGTTCCATCGCCTCCAGAGTATCCACTTCAACTACTCTAGCTCAGGTGGACTTTGTCTTCCTTAAAATCACAGTTGCCTGTACTATTTCTACCAAATTGATGAATAAGAGTAGTAGCCTACAATCAGACCAATTTACTGCAGCTAATTTACCAAGTGACCAATTTGCTCAGTTTGCTGGAGTCAAAAATTTTCCTAGTTCTACTTGCTTGAATTTCAATTTTTTATGAAATTCGTATTTTAGAACACAAATGTGTTTCCATATTCAAGGGGTGGGCTTTTCCTTAAATACACTTCTCATTTTTTTCTTTCTTCTTCTTCTTTTTTTTTTTTTTTTAGGTTCACACCCTGGACCTGTCTCTGCCCCTCAGAATGAAATGGCTGTGAAAAATCAGTTTAAGGTGGTTGGTAGTTTTTGATGAATTGATCATTTGGCAAACTGCCTTTTGAAAAACTGGTGTTTTAGTAAATTAACAAAATGTCCCCCTTTTTTAAATGTTCCAAATGCAGCACTCATCAGGAAACACAAAGATGGAAAAGATATTGTCTCTGTCTTTTGATAAAAGACCTTTGAAGCCTATGTTTCTAGGCTTTGCACACAATCTAGTATGTTGTGAGTAAGAAATAAAAGTTTGTTGAATAAGTGAATAAATACATGCAAACCTCAATGCCTGGTGAGGGTTGTAATCCATGAATAACTATAATTTAAGGTGATATTTGCAATGATAGATATATGTTAAGGCAATTGCATGTACATAAAGACTGGTGATAGGTAAATAAGAGACAGACATTCCAAATGAGAGACTACATTGTACATGGCATGGGGGCCATGAAAATGTGCTCAGCATATTCTATGGCTGCCTAACACATAACCACAAAAACAGCACACTTCTATTCTTACACAGTTTTCAAAGTTCAAGGCATGGCTTATCTGAGTTCTCCTAGGATTTCACAAGGCTGTAATGTGTCAGCTGAGCTGTGTGCCTTTCTGAAGCTAGGGATCCTCTTCTAAGTTCAACTGGCTGCAAGGAAAATTTAACTCCTTATGGTCACAGAATGAAGGCCCTCAAAATCCTAGGAGCTGCCTCTGGTTCTCTACCATGTGGACTTCTCCATTCGCATGGTAACAACGTGACTTGCTTCTTCAAGTCCTGAAGGAGGATCTCTCTACTGTGTGAATAAAAGTTCTCTGAAAAGGAATTTGGATGAAAGAGGCTTTACTTCAGTGAACAGTTTGTAAACCAAGCAGACATTGACTTTGGTGTAAAATCAAGGTGCTGTTCCAGAAAACACAGAAAGGGCTCGTTTTAGAGTGAAGGTTCCCATCCAGGTTTCCAATCAGGTCGATTTATGCAAATGAAAGATTCAAACTTGTTTGGTTCTGATTGATTGATGCAGCTGAGTTCTGATTGGTTAACACAGTTGAGCCCTAATTAGTCAAAGCAGATGAGCTCTGATTGATTGGTTCAAGGGAACTCTGATTGATTGATTCAGGTGAGTTATGAAAGACTCAAAGTTAAACAGAGGTGTGGGTTTCCTGAGAACTCAGAGTGCATGTGTGACTTCTAGTCAGCAAATGGCCACGTGGCTCTGTTTTAATTTAGACCCAGTTAGTCACTTGGGATCTGTCTTGAAGCATTAGCTCCTTCAGGTTCACGTTTGTTCACAAAAGCACACTAGCAAGGCAGAGTCATATGTATTTCATAACCTAACCATGCCATTGATATTGCACAACCTTTGTCATGTATATTATCTACTCACAGAAGTGACATCAAATCACCTTTGCTACATTATACTGGTTAGAAGCAAGTCACAGGTCCTGCCTACACTTAAGAGGAGGGGATTACAGAATAGCTTGAACGCCTGGGGCAGAAATTTTTAAGGCCTACCTTAAGGTGTATCCACCACAGTGAAAATACATGTGGCAGGGGAACAATAACACATGAAGCTGGTGTTTTCAAGGGTGGCAGGAATTGGATCTTAAAAATACTTGGATACCTACATGAAATGCAAAGAAAATAGATTTAAAGACACAGTAAGCTTTAAGTTTATCCCTATATCCTTTTTGGAAAAGCTTTCTTAAGAAAATTAATGGCGTAAATAAGTTTGCAGAGAACACATGTTAATGTTTCTTGGATTACTAAGAGTATTTGAAAATATGAACCTATTTCCTTTAGAGAAAAAATTATAATACCATTTTAACTTTCTGCTTACAGAGTTTAAATTGGTTCACTTCTAATAACTTCTTAAGTCTTGTTCAAAAACAAGATGCACAAACTTTGCACAACCTTTCCTGTCTTTGAGTTATACAACATCAGTTCATTTAGGAAAGTGTTCTAGCTGATCTATTAGAGCATTAGAGAATCATAAACATCTGACCTTGCATGTTGACTTTTTTCTTTCATTACTCTCTCTGTCTTTTAAAAGCTGTAAGGCAAATGTGGCTGCCACTCATTCATTCTGAGATACCTTTACTTTGGGCTTCAAACAGTTAAGTTCAAATAAATTGTAGTTATATTCAGCTCCTATGTGTCTCCTAGAAAAACGCAAGACAAGAGCATGTGTGTTGTTCTTAAATAATTTGATGAATCTGTGCTTCCCTGATAAGTCTTTCAATGATTCACCAATAATTAGAGTCTACATCTTCTTTCCTCCAAGTTTTTTAAATGATGGAAAATGTCATACAAATATACAAAGTTATAGAGAGCAGTTTAATTGTCAACCTTGTTAATCTGTACTCTTATCTCCTTTATTTTCTATTCCTTAAATTGTTAGAGCAAATTCCAAACTATCTGAATTCATCAGTAGTATACTGTAATACATACATAAAAAAGAGCGAGACTCTGTCTCAAAAAAAAAAAAAAAAAAAAAAAAAGACAAGTACTCCTTTAAAAAATAACCACAATGCCATTAAAACACCTAAAAATTAATACTAATTTCTTATTATCATCGAATAGCTAAATAGTTTCAAAATTTTCTTAATTCCCTCTCTCTTGTTTTTGACAATTGGATTGTCTAAACAAGGATCCTAATAAGGTACCCACTTCACTGGTCCCCTGTGTTTCATCACTGAGTCTTTTTTCACCTATGAGTACTCCCTTCACTCCTTTTAAAATTTTCTTATACATTTTTTGTTGCAGAAATCAGATGATTTGTTCAGTCTGAATTTTGCCAATTGCTTCACCATGACATTTAACTTAACATGTTTTTCTGTCCCTCTATTTAGGTATTAGGCTGAATCGAATAAAATTTCATCTTTGTAGGTCAAAATGGCAATTTTATATGGCTTAACCTGATACTTAGATCTAGAGGTGAGATCAGATTTAGCTTCAAATTTTTGACAAGAGTACTTCACAGTTGTCTCACATTTTGTTACTCCAGGCAGAATCCAATGATAGTTTCTCTCTTTTTTGGTGTTTGTGATGTTAAGATTAATCTGACTATTATAAAATTCTCCAATAGCTTTTCATCTATTGACTTCAGGAGGATTAATAATCATTACTCTGATCCACTGTTTTATTAGAGGCTACAAAATGGTATTATTTATTAATGAATGTAATTCTTTTAAAAAGATTAACTTTCTATAATCAACTACTTGGTTACAAACTAAAGGATAGTTCATAAAGGAAAGGCAGGACAAATGTTTGGTTATCTGCATTTAGTTAACAGTTTTATCAATTATGCTTTTGTTCTCCTGGCATCCTCCAGAGGTGACCATTGAGCTGGTTTTTAATTTTCATTTTTAGAATAATTTAGACATATATAGGGCAGCTTTAACTCTCATGAAGGTATTCATTGATTTTGATGCTCAAATTGTCCTCTCTTTGGTAGTTAAAAGCCACTTCAAGTTAGCTTTTGAGTTATTTTCATATAACTTCAGCAGACTTCAATAACTTCTTTGATTTTCAGAACTGAAAAGTATGGTACATTTATTGTCCCAGGTATAGAGTTTCTTGTAGGTACCATAGTTTGCTCCAGTGAGAAGTGTTATATGGAGAAAAGCATAGGGAATAAGGATGCCACTGGTATTTAACTGGTCATCATTTTTAGGTCTGTTTAGTGGGCAGAAGTAGAAAAAATGTGTATTTTAGAAAAGAAAATACATCATAAATGTATGTGGACATCTATATAACTAAGCATTTTGACTTAATTTCTCTGATGGTACACATATCTCTTTTCTCCCATGGAAACGTTTTATTCCCAACACCACCAACATAATTGTCCCCTTGTCTTATCCTACACACACATACATCAGTTCAGAATAACAACACAGATATTACCACCAAAATTATGAATAGCAAACACTGATCAAAATTTATTTGCAATTATTTTTTCTGTTAGACTATATCCCCCTAGGGATGTACAGTCACATGGCTGTGTTTTCAAGTCACTTGAAATAATTTCTATGTGGGATTAAGCCAATCACTTAATACAAAATTAAGTTTGTTTTGTTTCCAATTCTTAAAATTACTTTATTTTTTGAATAACTTTTATTTACAGTTTTTTAAAACACTAACATGATTCCAGATAGCATGGCAGTATTGGGGATAATCTTTGCTCCTTCTTACAGCTGGTAATACTCCAATGTGTAAATAAATGTATTAATACTATAGTTTATTCAACCAATCTTCTATTGAATAGACATTTAAGTTGTTTCCACTCTTTTGCTATTAAAAATAGTAACACAATGAATAGCCTTATGAATATATCTTCTTTGGGGGAAGTAGGTCATTGTATAATTGAGTTATAATCCTCCACATGAGATTGCTGATTAAAATGGTAAAAGCATATGTAATTTTATTGGATGTTGCTTAAATCTGTTCTCTAGGGGTTGTACCACTTGACATTCTAGCAGCAATATATAAGACTTATTTCTTGGCCAGGCACAGTGGCTCACACCTGTAATCCCAGCACTTTGCGAGGCCGAGGTGGGTGGATCACTTGAGGTCAGGAGTTCGAGACCAGCCTGGCCAACATGGCGAAACCCCATCTCTACTAAAAATGCAAAAAAAAAGAAAAAACAATTAGCCGGGTAAGGTGGCGCAGGCCTGTAATCCCAGCTATTTGGGAGGCTGAGGCAGGAGAATTGCTTGAACCCAGGAGGTGGACGCTGCAGTGAGTTGAGATCATGCCACTGCACTCCAGCCTGGGTGACAGAGTAAGACTCCGTCAAAAAAAAAAAAAAAAAAAAAAAAAAAGACTTATTTCCCCAAAGAATATACCATTAAACTTTTACGTTTTTGACAGTACGATAGGTGAGAATGATAACTCTGTAGTTTTAATCTGCAGCTCTATTATTACGAATGACATTGAGTATATTTTCATGGTAAAGGGCCATATGCCTTTCTTTTTTCTGTTAAGTTTATATTTCTTGTTTGTTTTTCAATAGGGTTATTGGAGTTTTTCTTCTATTAGACAATCTTTCTATTTTAGGGATACCAACTCTTTTCTGTCATGTAAGTTGCAAAAATTTTTTCCAGTTTGTTATTTTTTCATTATACTTAAGATTTATTTTTGCCATATTTTTAAAATTGTTATATCTCATATTTATTAATCTGTTCCTTTATTGCTACTTAAGTTTTTCCTCTTCCAGATTATAGGGGATTTACTTATGCTTTCTTCTAGTATTTTTATGTTTTCCATGTTTACATTTAAATATCTCATAATACCCTTTTTTTTTTCTATCTGGTGTACGATGTGAGAAACAATCCAGTTTTATCTTTTGTTATAATATGAATATCAAATTACTCTGACATCATTTACTGTTTTTCTTTCCCCCACTGATTTGCAGTGCTGCTTATTAAATATACTAAATATCCATATGCAGTTGATTCTATTTCTAGACATTCAGCTTTGTTTTATTGATTTCTTTGTAAACCCATTTACCCATACCATATGGTTTTACTTTTAGAGGATTTATGTTTTACTACACGGTAGGGCTAGCCACCCCTTTCCCTATCCTATCGCTCTTGTGCTGTCCAAGATATTCTGGCTATTAGTGCTTATTATTATTTTATTTTATTTATTTTATTTTTTACCTCTATGCTAGGTTTAGGGGTAAAAGTGAAGGTTTGTTACATAGGTAAACATGTGTACATATTATTTCATCACCCAGGTATTAAGGCCAGTACTCAATAGTTATCTTTTCTGCTCCTTTTCCTCCTTCCACCCTGCCCCATCAAGTAGACCCCAGTGTCCGTTGTTTTCCTCTTTGTGTTCATAAGTTTATCATTTAGCTCCCTCTTATAAGTGAGAATATGTGATATTTGATTTTCTGCTCCTGAATTATATAATTATTCTTTTATTTATTTAAACAATTTTAAAATTCTTCTTATTATTTCAGTAATTTTGGGGGAACAGGTTGTATTTGGTTATATGGATAAGTTCTTTTGGTGTGATTTATGAGCTTTTGGTACACCCATCTCTTGAGCAGTGTACACTGTACCCAATGTGTAGTCTTTTATCCCTCACCCATCTCTCACACTTCCTCCTGTGGTCTCAAAGTTCATTGTCTGGTTCTTATGCCTTTGCACCCTCATATCTTAGCTCCCACTTACAAGTGAGAACATACAATGTTTGGGTGTCCATTTCTGAGTTAGCTCACATAGAATAATGGTCTCCAACTCCATCCAGGTTGCTGCAAATGCATTATCTCATTCCTTTTTATGGCTGAGTAGTATTCTATGGTATATATACATCATATTTTCTTTATCCTCTCATTAGTTGATGGACATTTAGGCTGGTTCCATATTTTTGCAATTGTGAATTGTGCTTCTATAAACATGTGTGTGCAAATGTTTTCTTCATGTGATGGCTTCGTTTCCACTTGATAGGCACCAGTAGTAGAACTGCTGAAGCAAATGAGAGATCTAATTTTATGTCTTTAAGGAATCTCCATACTCTTTTGCATGGTGGTTGTACTAGTTTACATTCCCACTAGCACTGCAAAAGTGTTCCCTTTTCAACACATCCACATCAACATCTGTTTTTTTTTTTTTATTATGGCCATTCTGCAGGCTTAAGGTGGAATTGCATTGTGGTTTCAATTTGCATTTCTCTGATCATTAGTGATGCTGAGCATTTTTTCATATGTTTTTTGACCATTTGTATATCTCCTTTTGAGAATTGTCTATTCATGTCCTGAGCCCACTTTTTGATGGGATTTTTTTTCTTGCTGATTTGTTTTAGTTCCTTGTAGATTCTAGATATTAGTCCTTTGTCAGATGCATAGTTTGTGAAGATTTTCTTCCACTCTAAGGGTTGTCTGTTTACTCTGCTGATTATTACTTTTGCTGTGCAGAAGCTTTTTAGTTTAATGAAGTCCCATCTGTTTGTCTTCATTTTTGTTGCCTTTGCTTTTGGGTTCTTGGACATGAATTCTTTGTCTAGGACAATGTCTAGAAGAGTTTTCCTGATGATATCATCTAGAATTTTTATGGTTTCAGGTCTTAGATTTAAGTCTTTGATCCATTTTGAGTTGACTTTTATATAAGGTGAGAGATGAGGATCCAGTTTCATTTTTCTACATGTAGCTTGAAAATTATCGCAGCACTATTTGTTGAATAGGCTGTCCTTTCCCCACTTTACGTTTTCGTTTGCTTTGTCAAAAAACAGTTGGCTGTAAGTATTTGGCCTTATTTATAGGTTCTATATTCTGTTCCATTGGCCTATGTACCTGTTTTTATACCAGTATCATGCTGTTTCGGTAATTATAGCCTTGTAGTAACAGTTTGAAGTTGGGTAATGTGATGCCTCCAGATTTGTTCTTTTTGCTTGGTCTTGCTTTGGCTATGCAGGTTCTTTTTAGTTCCATATGAATTTTAGGATTTTTTTTTCTAGTTCTGTGAAGAGTGATTATGGTATTTTGATGGGAATTGCATTGAATTCATAGATTGCTTTTGGTAGTATAATCATTTTCCCAATATTGATTCTACCCATCCAGGAGCATGGGATGCATTTTTATTTGTTTGTGCCATTTATAATTTCTTTCAGCAGTGTTTTGTAGTTTTCTTTGTAAAGATCTTTCACCACTTCTATTCAACATGGTACTGGAGGTCCTGCCCAGATCATTCAGATAAGAGAAGGAAATAAAGGGCATATAAATTGGTAAAGAGGAAATCAAACTCTCACTGTTCACTGATGATATGATCATATACCTAGAAAACCCTAAAGACTCATCCAAAAGGCTCCTAGATCTGATAAACGAATTCAGTAAAGTTTCAGGATACAAAATCGACATGCACAAATCAGTAGCACTGCTATACACCGACAACGACTGTATTCATTTGTTCTTATGCTGCTATGAATAAATATCTAAGACTAGGTAATTTATAAAGGAAAGAGCTTTAATTGACTTACAGTACAGCATGGCTTGGGAGGCCTAAGGAAACTTACAACATGATGGAGGGTGAAGAGGAAGCAAGGCATCTTCTTCACAAGGTGGCAGGAAAGAGAAGTGCCAAGCAAAGGGGGAAAAGCCCCTTATAAAACAATCAGATCTCTTGAGAACTCACTATCATGAGAACAGCATGGGGGTAACCACCCCCCATGATTCAATTACCTTCCCCTGGGTCCCTCCCATGACACATGGGGATTATGAGAACTATAATTCAAGATAAGATTTGGGTAGGAACACAACTAAACCACATAACTCTTCCCTGGCCCCTCCCAAACCTCATGTCCTCACATTTCAAAACAATCATGCCCTTCTAACAGTCCCTCAAAGTCTTAACTCTCAAACTCATTCCAGCATTAATCCAAATACCAAGTCCAAAGTCTCATCTGAGACAAGGCAAGTCCCTTCTACCTATGAGCCTGTAAAACCAAAAGCAAGTTAGTTACTTCCTAGGTGTGATGGGAATATAGACATTGGGTAAACACATCTGTTCCAAATGGAAGAAATTGGCCAAATCAAAGGGGGTACAGGCCTAATGCGAGCTCAAAATCCAATATGGCAGTCAATAAACCTTAAAGTTTCAAAATAATCTCTTTTGACTCCATGTCTCACATCTAGGTCATGCTGATGCAACAGGTAGGCTCCCACTTGGACAGCTCTGCACCTGTGGCGTGGCAGGGTACAACCCCCTTCTGGACTGCTTTCATTGGCTGGCATTGAGTGTCTGTGGCTTTTCCACAGTAGTTGGTGGAACTACCATTCTGCGGTCTGGAGGACGGTGGCTTTCTTTTCACAGCTCCTCTAGGTAGTGCCACAGTGGGGACTCTGTGTGGGTGCTCCAATCCCACATTTCCCTTCCTCACTGCCTTAGCAGAGGTTCTCCATGAGGGCCATGCCCCTGTAGCACATTTCTGAAGCCATGGCCCAAGTTGTACCTTGGCCCCTTTTAGCCACAGCTGGAGTGGCTGGGACACAGGCCACCAAGTCCCAAGCATGCACACAGTAGTAGGGCCCTGGATCCGGCCTAGGAAACCATTTTTTTTATTTCTCTTAGGCCTCTGGGCTTGTGATGGGAGGGGCTGCTGGGAAGGTCTCTGACATACCCTGGAGACATTGACATGCCCTGAAGACATTTTCCCCGATCTTGGTCATTAACATTTGGCTCCTTGTTACTTATGCAAGTTTCTGCAGCTGGCTTGAATTTCTCCCCAGAAAATGGGTTTTTCTTTTCTACCACATTGTTGGGCTGCAAGTTTTCCAAATCTTTATGCTCTGTCATCTCTGGAACACTTTGCTGCTTAGAAATTCCTCTCTCCAGGTACCCTAAATCATCTCTCTCATGTTCAAAGTTCCACACATCTCTAGGGCAGGGGGAAAATGCCACCAGTCTCTTTGCTAAAGCATAGTAAAAGTCACCTTTATTCCAGTTCCCAATAAATTTCTAATCTCCATCTGAGGCCACTTTAGCCTGGACTTCATTGTTCATATCACTATCAGCATTTTGTTCAAAGCCATTCAATGAGTCTCTAGGAAGTTCAAGTTTTCCTACATCTTCCTGTCTTCTGAGCTCTCCAAGTCTCTAGGAAGTTCCAAACTTTCCTACATTTTCCTGCCATCTTCTGAGCCCTTCAAACTGTTCCAACCTCTGCCTGTTACCCAGTTCCAAAGTCACGTCCACATTTTTGGGTATCTTTATAGCAGTATTCCACTCTCTGAAGTAACAAATTACTGTATTAGTCTGTTCTCACACTACTATGAAGAAATATCTGAGACTAGGTAATTTATAAAGGAAAAAGGTTTAATCAACTCACAGTTCAGCATGGCTGGGGAAGCCTCAGGAAACTTACAATCATGGTGGAAGGGTAAGGGGAAGCAAGGCAGCTTCACAAGGCAACAGGAAGAAGTGCCTAGCAAAGGGGGAAAGCCTTTTACAAAACCATCAGATCTCATGAGAACTCACTCACTATCCTGAGAACAGCATGGGGTAACTGCCCCATGATTCAATTACCTTCCACCTCTCCCTCCCATGACATGTGATAATGGGAACTACAATTCAAGATGAGATTTGGGTGGGGACACAGCCAAACCACATCAGTGACCAAGCTGAGAATTAAAGCAAGAACTCAACCTCTTTTACAACAGCTGCAAAATAAATAAATAAATAAATAAATAACTTAGGAATATACCTGACTAAAGATGTTATAATATTATTTTTAATATAAAACTTTGTCACTTATTTAGCTTCAGAAAAAATGGTATAAGGTATATGTATATATACACATGTATATATGTATATATACACATTTATGTACATATGTATGTATATAAGTCTATGTATGTATGTATATTTATATATGTGTATATATACCTATATGTATATGTGTCTATATGCCTATATGTATATATGTATGTATATATGTGTATAGGTATATATACATATATGTATATATGTATGTATATACGTGTATATATGTATGTGTATATATGTATATATGTGTATATACGTATGTGTATATATATTTTTTATCTAACTGAAATCACACTGCATTTATAATTTAACTTAGTGGGAAGGGGCAACTTTTTCACATTGAGCTTTCCTACTGCAAAACATGGGTTATCTTTCTATTTATAAAAGTCTACTTTTGTGCCCTTCAGAAATATTTCATATAGTTCAGGAGATTTTGGATATTTATTGATAAGTGCTTTGCCTAGGTTATTTATTTATTTATATCATAAATGGGAGGTTTTCCTTTTCATTGTTTTTTCTCAGCAAGTTTTGTTTGTGTATATGGAATGGAGCCTGAATCATAACATGGCATTCTAGGCCTTCCATCTCTCTTTTCTGTTTCATTTATTACATTTTTCTTGTGCTAACCATATGTTCTTCGAGAAATATTTTCTATAAATGCCCCTAAAGAGCCTTGTTTTTTTGAAGTCTTCAGCACTGCTTAAGTATCCTTCTTGATTCTTAAGATTCTTGATTCTTGACATTTTTTCGTCTGTAATTTTGTACTCTTTTACACCTTCTAAGTCCTCTCTTCCACAATTTCTCCTACAGCATTTAGGTCTGCATTCAAATGCTACACAACATAAGCTGGTTTTCAGTTACCTTTCTGGGTGTGCTTGTCTATTATATAAAGCAAGCCTCTGAGATACAGAGTGGCAGGAACTGTGCTTCACACTTTGATTTTTCTTTTCTTTTTTTTTTTGGTACTCAGTGGATTGAACCTAGTGCATGCTCAGTAAAATTTATCTGTTGATCTTCACCAAATATTTTAAATTATCTCTGGTAACTATCACTTTCATTAGAAAAGCTTGATACATTCTAATTCTGGTGATCTAATATGCATAACAACCCTTAGGAGCTGAGTCAGAAGAGAACTTTCATCCCACCTCCAGGAGACAGCCCATTGGAAAATTAAGAAACCTGCCCCACAGAAGGCCGAGTCTAAGCCAGGCTTGAAGTCAGCCCTTCCAAGAGTTCAGGGCTTTTTCTACTGAACTTTTTGGCCCCTTTCTGCTCAAAGGGCTGAGTCATAAGTTGTCCTAAATAGCCCTCAGGAGTGTCTTCTCCAACTTTGGGAACAAGTTGCTGGAGATCGAAAAAGAAGGAGAGTTTGAAGTCATTGCAGTTTCAGTGTGCCTACAGTAACACAGGTCTTAACATTTCTGCCTAGTTCAAACACACAAAATAAGTTTATCTCCCTAATTACTGTTGATTTTGAAACAAGAATGACCAAACTGCTTGTTTTATAAGTAAACCACAAAACCTGGAAGTAGTAACAACTCTCTAATCCTTTATTGAAATCCTTCACCGATAATTAGAGTAATAGTAGTCTCACTTGAATAACCTATCTGGTTCACAGCCACAAACAGACCTTGAGAGACCACAGAAAAGTAGAATGCTACAGTTCTTCCCACCTGTGTTCTGTACTATGAGCTCCCACACACATTGCTTTCATGCCTCTTCCTTCTTGGGAAGGCATTGTGACTCCATGAATAGAAGCAATGGCTTAAGCCCAGAAAGACCTAATTTCATTTTTGTTTATTTCACTACTGTTTATTGGGAATGTAACTTAACCTTTCTTACTTTTAAAATATTTTCATCCTATGGGGAGAGACTGTAGTAAATTTTTTGCAGAGTGTTTTATAATCTGGAGATGAAATGCACTATGTAAAACCACCACAAAGATGTTATTAATTACAGCCAGGACTCAAGTCAGCTGTCAGTATTGCAAGGAGGAGCAAGTCCACTGCATAAAATGACAATCACTTCATGAGCTTTCAAATGCATAGAACTTGCTGACACGAATACTGCAGCACACCAAAGGGTAGAAAATCAAGGTAATGACTGCAGTGGAATAGAAAGATGTCTGCTGGTGTAGTTTCAGAGAACTCTTAGTTAAAAAAAGAATAATCTGAAATTTGTTTTAAAAACTGAAGACTGTTGTGATGGTAGAGCTGCAGAATCCTTTCTGTCTGCTTCCAGCCCTATGAGAACCTGGATAGCATTCACATGTACTGACATCTGACAGGAAAAAACAGAATTACTGCAGAGGCTGTTGGAGAGTTCATTGTATTATGACTAAGCTCACTCAGAATAAAATTCTATCCAGTTTCATTAAAGGGTTTTGTGCCTGGTGTATCATAAGTGCTCAGTAAATGTTAGTCTTATTATTTTGCTTGGAAGAAGAAAAATACTG
Source organism: Theropithecus gelada (assembly GCF_003255815.1). Lineage (NCBI taxonomy): Eukaryota > Metazoa > Chordata > Mammalia > Primates > Cercopithecidae > Theropithecus > Theropithecus gelada. The sequence continues at coordinate 37,696,760 of NC_037681.1, read as the reverse complement.
CTGACACGGGTCACCACAGACATAGGATGATGCACATAGCATTGCTTTCACAAATAGCAGAAAGTGTACATATCTGTCTGTACCTGAGCCAGTGAAGAATATCTCCAACTCTGTCTTTCGTTCCCCAGAAAAGGACTTGGAGGTTTTTGGAGCTCACCATGTTTTATCCCTGAAAATAGACTTGATTCTAGTGTAGACCGGGTTCTTCAACCATTGTCTCCAGACAAAAAATCATTCCACAGCCATGGTAGAACATTCATTCTCTGAACCTTTTTATAGAATCCACTTTTATAAAATCCACAAAGGTTTTCTCTATCAAGCCAGGTGATTAGAAAGAGCGTAGAAAAGGCTGGTAACTCTCCTCTAGACTGCAGCCTTACATGCATGTTAGATTTTCACAGTGTGTGTTATTCCACAATTTCCCCTGCTTCTTCTTCTCCTACCAGCTGGCTTGCTTGTAATTTGGGCAGCTGGGCTTCACTGGCTCAGACCTTCTCCTTCATGGAATGCTCTAAGCCTCCCTAGTAAATTTCCATATTTTTATTATGTAGAATTGACCACCAGCTACAAAAGAACTTTTTAGATTTACCTAGGGAAATAAGCAGGGGGCAAACGTATGCTAGTCACCATCATAATGTTTTAGTTTTTCCCATTACATTAAGCCCCTTTTCTTATTTCCAGTTTAAGATGATCTATTTTAGGCTATCTCTCAAGACAGCTCTGCCAGCAGAGTGACCACAGAGGACAACAATAACAGCAGGCGTTATTTATTGAAAGCGCAGCTGGTATCTGGTGCTGTGGCGAGTATTTAAAATGCACTATCTCACTTAAAACATAAGTCATCCCTGAAACTCAGAGAGGTTAAGCAACTTTCTCAGCATCATACAGAGGGAAAGTTATCAGGATTCACACCTAGGCTTATACATCTTGAATTTTTTGTAATTATTCTATATGCTATTGGTAATGTCAATAATAACATCACTAGGAATTAAATTGATCATATTTTTCCCTTTCATGTTAGGCAGTGAATACGTAAAGCATCCTAAGATTAAAAATCAAATAAACAAACAAATGGACAGAAACCCAGATAATTATTATTACTATTATTATTACTATTGTGAAAGAGCGCACTCTATTGGGAAGCAGACTGCTGCACAGTGACTGACAAAGGCCACCCAATGGGCACTTACACATCATACTCCAAAAGACATGGGATGTTTTGCTAATAAAAATCAATGGGAACAAGGATTCCTCTGGGCAACTCCCCCAACCTCATCCTTTTTAGGGGTGGAGAAATCTCCCAACCATTTTCCTGATGGCAGCTATGGTTCACTAGAGATAGAGTCCTTCAGGGGTGACTTCCTGTTTCTTATAAAGAACACTTTCTTTATATTTTTTGAAGTATTCATTTGTTACTTTCATTCTACATTCTCTTGAGGCCGTCAGACCAGCTTCTATACAGATTACCTTGATGTCAGCACCAGAGAGGTCATCTTTAACCATGATCAAGTCGTCCAGGGTTACGTCATCGGCCAGTGTCATCCTGCTTGTGTGATTCTGAAAGGTGCACTTCTTAGTCCTTTCATCAGGCAGGGGGAACTTGATTTTCCTATCAATGCGGCCTGGTCTGATAAGTGCTGGATCCAAAGTTTCTATTCGGTTTGTGGCCATGATAACTTTCACATCTCCCCTAGAATCAGATCCCTCCAACTGGTTCAACAGTTTCAACATTGTTCACTGAATTTCTCTCTCACCACCAGAATTTGAGTCATACCTTTTTGTCCCAATGGCACCACTTTCATCAATAAACACGATGGATGGTTCATGTTCTTCAGCAACTCAAAACAATTACCATACGAGTTTGGGCCCATCACCTAGGTACTTCTGAATAAGTTCAGAGACAACCATTCTCAAAAAAGTGGCTGAGGTTTGGTTTGCTACTGCTTTGGATAGCAAGATGTTGCCTGTGCCAGGTGGACCATAGAGAATGACCCCTTTAGGAGGCTTTACACCCATCTCTTCATAATATTCAGGATGAGTGAGAGGAAACTCCATAGCTTCCTTAATTTCCTGAATTTGGTTGTCCAATCCCCCAGTATCGGCATAGGTCTCCTGAGGGGCCTTTTCCATCTTCATCACTGTGACCAGGGGATCCGTGTCATCCACCAGCACCCCTATCACAACATGCACCTTGTGGTTGAGCAGGACAGAGCAGCCAGTTTCCAGCAGATCCTTGTCTACAAATGAAAGAATGCTGACACAGTATTCTGAGCCCACAGATGTAGAAATGATGGCATGATTGCCATCAAGGATCTCTTCCAAGGTTCCTACTGACATCAGGGTGCCCCTCAGATCATCCACTTCTAATCTTTCCTCCTCTTGTTTTTCTTCTAATGGTTTCATTCGTTTCTGATTTCTGATGAATTCTTCCTCCATGAAAAGATAGTCTTTAATTCTCTCTAACGTCAGTAATTTTAACCAGCACTGAGTGTGAGGTGTCACCAGTGGCAGTTTGCTGGCTACATCTGGTCCCTTTGTTTTCTTCTTCTTTTTCCTCACTCTAGTTGGTACAGATGTTCATATTTCTTTTTCTTGTCCTTGTCATCCTTTTTGCCACTTCCAGGACCATGAACACCACTCTGACTTTGACCCATCTTGCCTTGGCCACTTGAGCTAAAAAACCCGGATTATTAAGATGCCTGTTGATTACTTAACAATTTTAGTTTCACTATATTATTTAGCTACAAATAGCAGTGGGTTCAAACATTCTCCCTTGCTGGGGATATAATTTCTAGAAAATGTTCTTTGCAGTGAAACTGAACTTGAAGCTATTAAGTGGTAATTAATATTAGCTCCTGCTTCGAAAGCATTATATTTAACAAGGCTTCATAGGAATAATAATAATAATAATATGAAATGGGGTTTTGGTTTATAGTTTAGTTCCAGGAAGAAAGTATGCTTTTTAAAATTTACCAGAGTATTTAGTAACATTGTTTCCATCTCCAGTGAGCACGCATTGCTGATTTTAAAGCGACAATGCAGCTGCAAAAAACAGAAAAACAAAACAATTGCAGGACAGAAAGCTCAAGTTTTAGAGAAAGAGAGCTATAGTATCACGTAGTGGAAGTTACCCTGTAGTTCCAACAGAATGCTGAACAGTGAGTTTCATGCTGTTTTATCTAAGCAATAAATTGGCAAAAATATAAAACACAAGCCTAGAAAATGAACAGGAATCTAGTGAACAAATCACTTAACAGAGGTCTTATTTTCTGTGTAACTCAGGTGTGAGCAAGGGTGGTCCCCTCAATCTTGGTGTCAATTTCACACTCTGTGACAATCCAATGTCCTGTTGAAATGTTTGCAAATTCACAGGTGAAGAAGGCTAATGTTCTCATGGTGGTGAGTTCAGTCTTCCTCCAAATCTAGTAGCACATTCGGAATCAGTTCTCAAAAGAATATTGCTGATTTGTTAAAGGGTGTATGATTATGATCTCAAACTGAAGGGACTTTGGCTCCAGTGGATATAGTGGGTCATAAGGGCATATGTTAGAGCTTTCTGCACTGAATGCAAGATTAGGTTTTATATCTTCTGTTGGCCTGGGCCTCTCTGAGAGCTATCGACCTTTGGAATCACTTGGTAAATTGGTCAAAGTAGAATACCTTGCCTTCCTCTTGCAGAGTCCAGCAAACATTACAAGGGTTTTTTTTTTTTTTTTTTTTTTCCTTAAGCAGCTTGCTGCTCTATGTCTTATCAACATAATGTGTTTAATTGAATAAATCAGCATGATGTCTTACAGGAATTTGAGTGGTTCTTGGGAATTAAATTGTGACACAGAATTGGGGAGTTGACAACCGACAGTTGGCATTCTTACGACAGTAAAGGCATGCTTTTGTCTCCACCAAGTTAAAACACACTATTCTTAGTGTTCTTTGTTTTTGGGAGTGGATAAACATGCATGCTATCTATCAATAACTGCAAACTAGGTGGCAATAACCCCTGTAAGAAAATCAGTCTGGCAGGCAGCTGTAATAGGCAATATCACTATTCTTCTCAGGGTTTAGCACTTGCCAAAGAGAAATGCATTATGTTCTTTGAATCTTACAGCTTCCTAGAAATGAAAGCAGAATAGTTTTTCTCCCTGTTTTACAGATATGAAGACTGAGAAACAGAGAGCACATTTTGTTGGGAAAACATTTATGAGGGCCCTGAGACTCTGAGGAGCTTGTTCTGAAGTGTCATTTTCCTTGAGCAGTTTTTTTTTGTGTTTTGCCTTATAGATTAGCCTATGTTGCATTGCAGGCTGAGGGCAAGGGGCCTGAAGACAGACTGCCTTAGTTGGAACTTGAATTCTGCCACTGATGTCTTGGGCAAATTGCTCAGCTTCTCTGTGACTCAGTTTTCTCATCTGAGGATTAAATGGGGCTTAATTATATGAATGCAAAGTAAAGTACTCAAAACAGAGCCAGACACTATTAGCATTCTATCTATAGTTAATGAAGAAGCAATAACTGACAAGGTTAAAATCTTACACCCAAAGTCAAATGTAGAAAATTTAAAAGATTCTACATTAAAAATGTAATTTCTATCAGGTCCTGGGCTACCTTCACCTTCTTCAGTGAATGGATCAAGTAGGAAACTATATCTCATTGGTTTAAAGTTGAGGTTACTTGTGTGCTAAGTGCCTCTGTTAGCATGCAGAGAACCCTTTGCATGACTAGCACTGACCTGACAAATTGCTGCATACTCTCCAAGTGATTCAGCCAAGCCATTTCCCCAGTGCTGACAAAGCACCAATCCCAGGTACTGCTCAACAGGGCTGCCATTATCTACCATTTCAGGAAGACAAGGAGATTAGATGGAGAATATTACAATTATTTTCACAAATTAGATGACTGTATTTGAATCTGAGGGCAAAAATTCATGGGTAATATATGTCTTTCTATGTCTATCTCTCTTGAATATAGAGAAGGTAGTTACAATTGGTAATTGAAACATTGCCTATCAGTGTGAAATTTATGAGATAAATTTTAATAAATACATGGACATTTCAAGTGTCTTTTGCTGATGAAAACAGCTGAATTGATTAAAACTAATTTGCACAATTTGTGGTTTATGGTGAGAAATTGACAGCAAAAAAATTGAGCATTTTTAATATAAGTACATTTTTCAACTGGGGTACTTTTTGTTTACATCATGTTGGTAAATGTTTAAATCTTATACTGCAAGAAATTTGCATTTGAAGGGTGACAGACTTTTCTTTGCATCAATTCAAGTGATTTAATTATAGTGGAGACAGAATTTATCTTATTTTCATGAACCCATTACATTTTCATTGAAGTTCAGAGATTTGAATTTTTTTCAGTTATACCTTTTATTAAATTGACTTGATGATATTTTGTTGCATATTTTTTCCTTTAGTATTATGGTGAAATCCTTTTGCTTTAAGTTTTGTGACTGCTATTTATATTCCTAATGGAATATAAGACCTTGGAGGCTTCTAGGGTTTCTCTTACTGCAACTGTCTATGATTAAAAGATTGAATTATTGGTCTCTTAGGATAGAAGCACATTCAGACTTCTTACTTGTTATAGCTTAATATCCATCTCATAAGAACCACTGAGAATCAATCTCCAATTTGCAAATAACTTGGATTTGAGGCATTGGTTTGTGAGTAATCTGTATCATTTTTGGGAGTTCTTTTTTTGTACCACAACAGTAAGTCAGTATCAGTTGCTGCGTTTTTGATTTGTTTAAAAATATTGGAGTATAAAATTGGTTGTCAGGTGGCTTAAGGTTTAGTTCCAGGTTTGCTTTTAGCTCACTTTAGTAACTTACTTAACCTCCATGTGCCTTGGCATTTTCATCTATAAAATAAAGAGGGAGGAATTAGGTCAGACTGGAGCATCTTAAAGGTTCTGTTTCTCAATTTCTCTTTGAATTTATCCAGGTAGATTCTGCACTAGCTTTGGCAGACTCAGGTCATAAGGTTGGTTAAGGTTAGAAAAGAGGATGAATGGGAGAGAGCACCTCAGATCAATTGAGAGCTGGGGAAATTAAACTGTTTATAAAGGCAGGTCCTAGTAGAACCTGCATAGAGGTCCTACACATGGACCCTCAAGGCTTGGCAAAATTAAGTGAAGTTTGGTAATATGTCACTAAGATGATTGTGGTGATAGGGAAGTGGGGGTATATTCTCAGAAGAAGCAGTGCAGAGAACAATTGCATTCAGCTGGTAATAAATAACACTCAGGGCCAGGCACTGCAGATGCATGGCTCTGGATAATGGGGCACAGAGGGTTTGATCACAGGGAGATCGGTCAGAGCAGCACAAGACAAAATCATAGGAAATGCTGTAACTGGGAAGCCACAGGGTTGTCTGAAGCTCACTCAGCCCTATGATATTGATATTGGGTCTGTTGTAGAAAAATATCAATTCTCAGCTCTCCCAGCCTTAGGTAACACTGTGTCTAAATGGCAGTATGTCTTCTTAGGGATTATGAATGACAAGGGGGATGAGAAATGACCAGAACCATCATGCCTCCTCTGCTCCTTCTGTAAAACCTTACTAGTGCTTTTATTTTATATTTTATTTTTATTTCCAGTAGGCAAGAAGAAAATCTGAAAAGTGATGAAGGAGGAGGGTAAGTACTTAGGGAAGAAGATTTTAAGAACTGAAAGGATCTGTTTTAGTTAGAATGGGAAAGATGTTTCCTTGGTTACAGATCTTTATAGGTGGTAGAATTATGGTGAAAACACTTTAAGGAAAATTGCTTGATTGCTGGGAGGTATCAGAGTTTTTCAACAAATATTTCATTGAATAGAAATGGATTGAGCACCTGCTATGTGCAAAGCTTTGAACTGAGTGCTCTGGGGATATGAACAATTATATTCCATCATTTCCACACCTGAGGAGTTCACACAAAAGCTGAAGAGACAAAGCACACAAAGCAGTGAATTAAATGATAGAGCAAGACTTAAATATCCATACAGAATGCCGTGGCATCAAGAGGGACTCCCCGTCCTCCTGAGTTCTGGACCAGTTGAGAAATATGCCAAATAGAATGCATACAGGGCAATAGATTACCTTTATTTTTAGTAGATAAAAGCTAAATTGAAGTACGCACAGCTTAGTACAGTTCTCAGTGAGCCGCTTGACACTGAAATCCAGAATTAGACTTACATTCTTAGCCATGTGGTGCCTCTGTCCCCATGGAACAGAGAGGAACCACTGTTTGTGGAAGAGCTTGTTTCCAAGAAGAAAAGAGAGGAGCTGAGTCTAAAATCATAAGTTTATTCTTTCCTACTTGGCCCTGAGATGAAGCAAACAAGGCATAGAGGAATATCAATAATTAAGCTCCTTGTTACAGAAGGATTTATCAAGAGTGGGGAAGAGGCATTTCCCTTGACAATAGATAACAGTATCAGCAATGAAGAAAGAACATGCAAAATGACAAAGAAGGATCCAGACTTTAAGGGTTAGAGATAGGAAGGACAAGCTGGGCCACAGCGTGTTGAAAGGATTTTCCCAGGGGAATGATTTGAGCTGGCTTCTTTTGTGTGATGATAGCGTTTATACAGGCAAGAAAGGAGCCTGCTGGTGGGAGTGGGAGGGATGATATGGGCAAAGTACTGAGAACACAAGAAAGAATGTAAACCCCAAAGCAAGGTGATGACAGTGGAAACTGCAAGAAGAAAGGGTCGAAGTAGCAAATATTGAGAAGGGGATACCACTGTGGGGAGATAATATGTAGGAGGAGAAAAAAAGAATATGAGTTCAAGGGCAGGGATCCCAGTTCTCCTTTCCCTTTGGTACCATAGTGTGTCAGTTAACCTCTCCAGGACTATCTCAATTTCATCGTCTGCACAATGGGAGAATTTGGATAGCAGATTTCTCTAGCCATTGGTTAGCATGGCTGCCACTGCTAAGAGGAGCTATTAAGCTTGTCAGGTAGAACCAATGGCATTCTTTCCAGAAGTAGAAAAAAAAATCCAAATTTTTATGGAATCACAAAAGACCCAGAATAGTCAAAGTTATCCTGAGCAAAATGTACAAAACTGGAGGAATCACATTACCTAACTTCAAATTACACTATTGAGCTATGGTAACCAAAACAACATGGTACTGGCATAAAAACAGACACATAGACCAATGGAACATAATGGAGAGCCCAGAAACAAATCCATGCATGTACAGTGAGTTCATTTTCAACAAAGTTGCCAAGAATAAACAGTGTGGAAAGGACAGTCTCTTTAATAAATGGTGATAGGAAAACTGGATATCCATATACAGAAGAATAAAACTAGACACCTGTCTCTCACTGTCTACAAAAATCAAACCAAAATGGATTAAAGACTGAAATTTAAGACCTCAAATTATGAAACTATGGCAAGAAAATAGTGGGGAAGCTCTCCAGGACATCGGACAGGGCAAATGTTTCTTGAGAAATATCCCACAAGCACAGGCAACCAAAGCAAAAATGGACAAATGGGATTATATCAAGTTAAAAAGCTTCTGCACAGCAAAGGATATAATCAACAAAGTGAAGAGACAACCCACAGAATGGGAAAAAATATTTACAAAGTACTCTTCTGACAAGGGACTAATAACCAGACTATAAAAGGAACTCAAACAATTCTATAGGAAAATAATAATCTGATTTAAAAAACAGGAAAAGATCTGAATAGACATTTCTCAAAAATAGGACACACAAATGGCAAACAGACATATGAAAAGGTTTCAACATCATTCATCATCAGAGAAATTCAAATCAAAACTACAAAGACATACCATCTCACCCCAGTTAAAATGGCTTTTATCCAAAGGACAGGCAATAACAAATGCTGGCGAGGATGTAGAGAAAAGAGAAACCTTGTACCCTGTTGGTGGGAATGCAAATTACTACAACCACTATGGAGAACAGTTTGGAGGTTCCTCATAAAACTAAAAATAGAGCTACCATATGATTCAGCAATACCACTGCTAGATATATACCCAAATGAAAGAAAGTCAAGATATCAAAGCGCTAACTGCACTCCCATTTTTATTGCAGCACTATTTACAATAGCCAAGATTTGGAAGCAACCTGTGCTCATCAACAGATGAATTGATAAAGAAAATGTGTTAGATATAACACTATGGAGCACTATTCAGCCATCAAAAACAATAAGATCCTGTTATCTGCAACAACGTGGATGGAACTGGAGGTCATTATGCTAAGTGAAATAAACCAGTCATGGAAAGGCAGACTTCACATGTTCTCACTTATTTGTGGAAGCTAAAAATTAAAACACTTGAACCCATGGACATGGAGAGCAGAAAGAGGGTTACCAGAGGCTGGGAAGGGTAGTGGTGGGCAGAGCCAGGGAGCTGAGAGGGAAAAGTAGGGATAGTTAATGGGTACAAAGCATAGAAAGAATGAATAATATCTCATATTTTATAGCATAACAGTGTGACTACAGTCAATAATAATTTAATTGCACATTTTAAAATAACTAAAAGAGTATAATTGAATTGTTTGTAACACAAAGGATAAATGCTTGAGGTGATGGATACCCTATTTACCCTGACGTGATTATTACACATCGTATGTCTGTCCAAATATCTCATGTACCCCATAAATATATACACCTACTATAAAAATTTGAAAAAAGATTGTCAAGTAGAACCAGAAAGGTAAAGACCAGAACGCACCTGTGGCATTGCTCCCTATACCCCTAGGAGATACAGAGATATGGAAGGCTTTCAGGAGTCAGAGGAGGTCTCTGAGAAGGAGGCTGTGTTATATCCCTGAATGCTGCTGACACCTCTGGTGAGAACTAGCCTCTACAGCACATTACACAGACCGAGTGTGGAGGGTGAGGAAGTTGAGTTAAAAACCTTCTTGGCTTTCAGTGCCTAGGTCTAGTTAAGAAGTACCCTGGGTAGATCCTGACTCACACCTGAAAGGGCACAGCAGAGACAGGGAGGCTAGTGGAAGTCCACCTTGTTTTACTTACTCACCTTTCCCCAGGCCAACCCACTTTAATAAGGATTCATCTCTGGGAAAAGATTTTTCTCTTGCACCCTAAGGTTATGCACGGAGAACATCCATTTAAATCTCTTGGCATTTCTAAATTCATACACCTACTAAAATTTTGGGAAAAAACATATTCAGTGTAGTGACTGACCTTCAACATCCTTACTGTATTCCCTTGAGTAATCAGCTTTTTATTACCTTCAATGCACATTGGTGAGATTTATTACTCACTTTAAAGACGCTGTCTTTTATCTAAATTAAAACATGCATATATATTCCATTTGACTCTCACCCCAAAGAAGGGGAAAATGGGGCTAAGTGGGGAGAAGCCAATCCATAAAATAGTTATTTTCAAATATGATGTACTTGATGCAGTGTGTGCAATTGATGGACTTTTAATATGAATTGATACCCAATTTAGCTCAATCACAAACAAATAACTATTCCTTCTTAATAGGTAGCAATGAGTGATCTGACAGAGCTGGTCTCACTTCATTTATAATTAATTCATTCATTTATTCCTTGTCAAATATTTAGTGAGCTTTACTGAGCACTAAGTCCTATGTTAGGTGCTAAGAATATAATGGTAAGCAAAACAGTTGGGATTTATGCCTTTCTGGAGGTTTAGGATGGTGTGGAGGTGAAGGGAGACAAATGGAGCAAATCTTACAAATATGTAATTACACACTATGAGACTTGGTATAATAGAAAAGTACAGGCTGTTTTAGTAATTTCTAATCAAACCAACAATGTATTTCCAAGGTGTGACAAGGCAGATACCTGTGCCCTCTGTGTTGCAACCTCATTGTTGCAAGCTCTCAATGTGCACTGTCAATCCTTGGTCCTTTTTCTAGAACATTCCATGATACCTCTCTCTCTTCTGCTTGATGAACTCCTATCATCCCTGCAGATCTAGCTCAAATGTTAATTTCTTGTTAGCTAGCATGAGATGGCCGCATTGAGCCTGCAGTGAAGATGTCCCCTGCCCCAGTTAACCTACAATTGTTCTAATAACCATGTCACCTTAGTTTAGGCCTACAACCTGGCTCTTTTCTGACCTCACTCGGCTGTTTTTCAGTCAGGCATCTTCTTAGGCTTGTATCCAGTTCATCTAAAAGCAGTATCAGGTTATTTAAGTATAAATTAAAAATGAGGGATGTGGTTGCCATAAGCCACTTAAGCCTGGAATTAGAGGTCTCAGAGTTTTGCTCCTTGGCACTCAGGTTCTGCTCTAAGACTTCACCAAGTGGTCTGGGGGCACTCCCTTGCTTGTAAGCTTTGCATACCTCAAATTGTCATTTTAGTTCTGCATTATGATGAGTGCTCATTCTGACCTCCCTGTACTGAAATTGGGTCTGTAATTATATGTGCCCAATAAATGTTTGCACAACCAGAAATTTTTTTTATGACCAAGAAATGACTATAGGAGAAAAACATTACATTCTAGAAAAACCTGGTAAATACCCAGGAGTTATGTTGTCCTCAGAGAATGAGCCTTCATTGCCCTGTCACAAGAAAATGGAACCACAGTCACAGTACCTAAAGAGTGGGCAGGGAGGAGCCATGTGCTGGACGCACTCTACTTGCTGACACAGGCCTGAGGTCTCTTTCCCATGGGCGACAGGTCTCCATCCTGTGCTGAGAGATGAGGCTTGAGATAATCATCTTCTTCAGGGTGTGGGGCAGGGCCAGGAAAATGTGGGCCATTTGGGACCATAACCGACAATTATGAACACTCTCTCATGGAAACAAGTTATATTTTGGAGGAGGAGGAGGGCACTAAGATAACTTGAAGTAGGAAAAGACTTGGGATGGGCACTGGGGAAGGGGAGGGGAGGGCTTTTAGAGGTAGTTTATAAAGTGGCCTCTTATAGCTAAGTGCCAGCTCTGTTTTCCTGGGGTCCATTTTATCTTGGGAGCTTCATATATAGCTCAGCTATATGGGAAGGAACGTGTGGTTTCATTTCTAGGGAGAACAGGGGCTAGGGAGTAAACAAAATAACAAGGTTCCACCAGACAAAAGCTGCTGTAGAAATGGCTCAGAAACTTTTTAGCAACATGTATCCTGTTGTTTTTGTTAAGCACTGCCCCCTACTCTTTCTGTGATAAGCATTGTCAGTGCCTCATCATTCAGAGTACAAGGCAGTGAGCCGCATGACTCTGTTACAGCTATTCTGTCTGCTCTCTGCAGCCTCTTAGCCATTCCTTCCACACCACCGATTGCTGAGCCATCATTTCCTAGAGTGAGCAAGCTGAGTGCTGCATTGCAGTAGAACCATTTAAAGAACCTAGGAGTACTGTGAGTTCCTGTCATTTCCCTAACCATTTGCATGAGTGTACCACACGGGGACTGTCTGGGTTTCAGGGAACTCAGTGCATGGGTGCAGTGGAAATAGGGACTCTTGCTATGCTGGGAGCAGAACTAAGCTATAGTTGGCTGAGGTTTAGAAACTGCGCAGGGTAGCAGAAAATAGGAACCTCTATTAGCCCAAGGATCAAAAGGAGCAGCAGCTCAGAGACGGAATGTTGGCCTTTTGTGTTTGGTTCTCTATTTAGCAAAGTAGAGGGTATACTCTGGATTGTGCCAAGCAGGTGTGAGATTCTGGGGTAAGGCTCAAAGTAGAGTTGCTTCAGCATCTGACTAGATTGAATTCAGAACCCTAATCCCGGGCAAGCTACTGTGAATTAATCAGTGTTTATTGGGCACCTATTAAGCATGAAATGTTGCTCTGGATTATGCTGGAAAGAGGTAGAAGAATAAAAATTGGTTTCCATGGAATTTGAGGAGAAAAATAAAGTAAATTTTAATTCAAGTTGTGAGTGTTCACTACTCAGAGTGAGATACGTGAATCAGAAAGAATTCAGGAGGAGGAAGAGAGGAAGACTACATTGGAGAGGTCTCCCTGAAGGAGGTGGGTCTTGGTTAAGCCTTAGAGGATGAGAAGACTTGGGTAGAAAGGAAGTTCAGGCCATGCCAGGCTCCAGAAGCCCCTCTGCGGACCCAGAGCCTAGGAGGCTTCTTCCTTGAGGACTTTGGCCCTATAGGAAGAACTTAATTCCTCAGCTCCGTGAATTCAGAAATTTTGTAAAAACAAGGTGGTGTTAACCCAAAAGATGGCCAGAAGGATATTTTAGTACCATTTAATACAATTATTCAGTGCCATTTTATTCAGTACGAGGAACATTTATTGAGCACAGTCTCTGTGTGGAGCTGTGTAGAACACAGGAGTAATTAAGACCTACTTTGTACTCGAAGAGCATCCAGTTTGCAGAGAAATGTATGCTAGTGGACTGTGAGAGGGGCTAGAGTTGGAACACGAGTTCCAACTCAAAAAATGAGGGTTTAGAGGCAACAGATGATGCTCAGGTCCTGGTCCTGTCCGTTCCTTGGTAGTCTGTTTTTCTAAATTGATTCATAATAGTTGCACATTTTTATGGGATGCATGTAATAATTTGATAAATGTATACAAGGTGTAATGGTCAAATCAGGATAATTGGAATATCCATCACCTCAAATATTTATCATTTCTTTGTGCTGTTTGTTGTCTAGTTTTTAACAAATCATTTAATCTTATGGACATTTAGTTTGTATGTATGCAAAATAGGATTAATGATGCCTTTTCCTCTCTTGATATGGGAGCTTGAGATTCAAATGATATAAAGTATGGAAGGCATTTTTTAAACTGTAAAATGAAACAGTAACATTATCATTACTATGCATGTGAGTCATCATATTATTAGAAATGCAGACCTAGCATTTTAGCCATACTTATGGTTTGTGGTTAAAATGTGGTCATTTCTAAGACCTTATATCAAAGCGAGCACTTTCTCTTAGGGAACATTTTGAAAGTCTACTTTGAATTACCTATGGGTCTAAGCAGAACAAAACTGAATTTCTTTAAAGAGATTCTACCACATCTTTTTGGTAATTTAGGATGGTCTTTGCATATAATTTGCTTGAATTTACATTGCATTATGTGTTGTAGATGCAAAATAAAAGAAACATATTCCTATGTAGAACAGTTTGACAGAGTATGAGAGGAAAGAGAGAAAACAAGAGGAGGATGGTTAAAAAATTACACAAAAAAGAGCATGGGCACATGAAGCAAATTACACACCCATCAGCAATAGCAGAGAAACCCTGGACCAGGGTCAGACACTAGGATTTTAGTCCTACTCTGCTTCAAGCTCTTGTTACTTGGCTACATCACTTAACTTTTCTGGAGATCTGTCTTTCTTTCTTATTTTTTTAAACAACAAAGAATAAGGGTTATGATTTCTGCCATCTTGAAAATTGATGATTCTAAACTTAAAGGAAAAGATGACTGAAAGCCATAGTAAAGAACATTGTAATGTCTAATGCAGAAGCCTAGGCCACTGAGGTCAGAGACTCTGAATGTCAATCCAAGTTTTTCCAGTTTCTTGGGTAAGTTTCCATTAGTCATTGGCATTCTGAGCAGTCCTCCATTCAGAGTGGGTGTAATTATGACTTACTGAATGTGTCCCAGAAGAGCTATGAGTTTATGTCTTTGAGACAGCCTGAGCTGCTCAGATGAAAGGTGGCCCACATAAATATGTGGCTAGAGAAGCCTGTTAGGAAGTTGCTGGGTTTTGAGAGATGCTGCTTCAGAAGTTATTTGAAAAAGGCAGGATGGAGGACAGGGTATTCAGCATCAAATAAACTATGAAAGAGAAAAAGAAAATCTAATCAAAAAGAAAGAGAGAAAAATGGCGGATAGGAGATAGGACTAACTTGCAGCTCCTAGTCAGATGGACAGAACAGTGTGTGGAGACTCACTTCTTGAACTTTTGCTCCAAGAACATACCAGGAAAACCTTTGAAAGAAGTGGCTTGCCACTGCAAACTCCATGATACAGCCAAAAACACTCAACCGCAGCAAGCCCCACCCAAGAAGAGTCTGAGCTCAGATACGCCTACTCCTGCCCCTACCTGATGGTGTTACTCTACCCACTGTGGTAGCCGAAAACAAAAGACATAATCTCTTGGGAGCTCCGTGGTCCTGCCTATTGTGTGAGAAACCCAAATACTTATCCAGGTGACCTTAGGGCAAGCTTGTATCAGCTGATGCTCTCTTGAAAGTGCCACCACCTGGCTGTAGGCAAACCAACTGCTAGCACAACCAGCATTTGAGAAAACCAGCACACTAAACAAAATTACAACCAAGGACCCTCGTAGAGTCCACTTCACTCTCCTACAGCCTCCGTCAGAGCAGGTGCTGGTATCCAAAGCTAAGAGACATGAACACAGATCATATCACTCTTTGCAGACATTCCCCAGTACCAGTCTGAAGTCCAGTAGTTTTGCTGGGTGGTTAGACCCAGAAGAGAAAGAATAATCACTGAAGTCTAACTCTCAGGAAGCTCTATCCATAGGGAAATGGGGAGAACACCACATCACGGGATAACCCAATGGCACAAAAGAATCTGAACAACAGTGCCTGAGCCCCAGATATTTCCTCTAATGTGGTCTACCAAAATAAGAAGGAACCAGAAAAATAATTCTGGTAATATGACAAAGCAGGTTTCTTTAACATCCCCCAGAAGATCACACTAGCTCACCAGCAATGAATCCAAACAAAGAATAAATCTCTGAACTGCTAGAAAAAGAATCCAGAAGGTTGATTAGTAAACTACTTATGGAGGCAACAGAGCAAGGTTAAAACCAACTTAAAGAAATTTTAAAAAGAATACAGGATATGGACGAAAAAATCTCCAGAGAAGTAGATAGCATAAATAGAAAACAACCAAAACTCCTGGAAATGAAAGTCACACTTAGAGAAATGCAAAATACACTGAAAAGTCTAAACAACATAATTGAACAAGTAGAAGGGAGAACTTCAGAGCTCGAAGACAAGGCTTTCAAATTACTTCAATCTGACAAAGGCAAAGAAAAAAGAATAAAAAAATGAAGAAAGCCTCCAAGAAGTTTGGGATTATGCTAAATGATCAAATCTAAGAACTACTGGTGTTTGTGAGAAAGAAGAGAAATCTAAAAGTTTGGAAAATTTATTTGAGGGAATAATTGAGGAAAATTTCCCTGGCCTTTCTAGAGACCTAGACATCCAAATACAAGAAATTCAAAGAACACCCGGGAAATTCATTACAAAAAGATAATCACCTGGGCACACAGTCATCAGATTATCTAAAGTCAAGGTGAAGGAAAGAATCTTAAGCGCTGTGAGGTAAAAGTGTTGGGTAACCTATAAAGGACAACCTATTAGATAAATAGTGGACTTCTCAGCAGAAACCTGAGAAGTTAGAAGGTATCGGGTCCTATCTTTAGTATTTTTAAATAAAACAATTATCAGCCAAAAATTTTGTATCCAGAGAAACTAAACTTCATAAATGAAGGAAGAAAGATACAATCTCTTCCAGACAAATAAATGCTGAGAGAGTTTGCCACTACCAAGCCAGCACTACAAGAACTGCTAAAAGGAGTTCTAAATCTTGAAAGAAAACCTCAAAATTCGTCAAAATAGAATCTTCTTAGAGCATAAATCTCACAGGGCCTATAAAACAGTAAGACAATGAAATGGCCTAAATGTTTCATTTAAAAGACACAGAATGGTAGAATGGATAAGAATTCACCAAGCAAGTATCTTCTGTCTTTAAGAAACTCATGTAACACTTAAGGACTCACATAAACTTTAGGTGAAGCTGTGAAAAATGATATTCCATGCAAAAGGACACCAAAAGTGAGTAGGACTAGCTATTATTCTATCAGACAAAACAGACTTTAAAGCAACCACAGTTCAAAAGACAAAAAGGGACATTATATAATGATAAAGTCTAGTCCAACAGAAAAATATCACAATCCTAAATATATATATATACACCCAACACTGGAACACTCAAATTTATAAAACAATTACTAATAGACCTAAGAAATGAGAGAGACAGCAACACAGTAATAGTGGGGGACTTCAATACTCCACTGACAGCACGAGACAGGTTGTCAAGACAGAAAGTCAACCCAGAACCAACAAACTTAAATTATACCTAGAACAAATAGACTTAACAGATATTTACAGAACATTCTATCCAACAACTGCAGAATATACATTCTTTTCATCAGTACATGGGACATTCTACAAGATAGACCATATAACAGCCACAAAACAAGTCTCAATAAATTTAAGAAAAATTTAAATTATATCAAGTACCCTCTCAGACCACAGTGGAATAAAATTGAAATCAACTCCAAAAGGAGCCCTCAAAACTATACAAATACATGAAAATTATAATAAGTAACCTGCTTCTGAATGATCTTTGGGTCAAAAATGAAATCAAGATGGAAATTAAAAAGTTCTTCAAACTGGAGGATAATGGTGACACAGCCTATCAAAATCTCGGGGATACAGCCAAAGCAGTGCTAAGAGGAAAGTTTATAGCATTAAATGACTATATCAAAAAGTGTGAAAGAGCACAAATAGACAATCTAGGTTACACTTCAAGAAACTAGAGAAACAAGAACAAACCAAACCCAAACCCAGCAGAAGAAAAGAAGTAACAAAGATTGGAGCAGAACTAAATGAAATTGAACCAAAAAAGAATACAAAAGATAAATGAAACAAAAAGCTGGTTCTTTGAAAAGATAAACAAAACTGATAGAACATTAGCAAGATTAACCAAGAAAAGAAGAGAGAAGATCCAAATAAGCTCAATTTGAAATGAAACAAGTGATATAACAACAGATACTACAGAAATACAAAAGATCATTGTAGACTACTATGAACACCTTAACATGCATAAACTAGAAAACCTAGAGGAGATGGACACATTCCTGGAAATATACAACCTTCCTAGATTAAACCAGGAAGAAATAGAAACTCTGAACAGACCAATAACAAGCCGCAAGAATGAAATGGTAATAAAAACCTGCTAACAAAAAAAGTCCAGGACAAGACAGATTCACAGCTGAATTCTATCAGACATTCAAAGAAGAGCTGGTACCAATCCTATTGAAACTATTCCAAGAGGCAGAGAAAGAGGGAATCCTCTCTAACTCATTTTGTGATGCCATATCACCTTAACATCAAAACCAGGAAAGACCAGAACAACAAAAAAGAAAACTACAGACCAATATCCCAATGAACATAGATGCAAAATTCCTCAACAAAATACTAGTTAACTGAGTCCAACAGCACATCAAAAAGATAATCCACTTTCATCATATGGGTTTCATACCAGGTATGCAGGCGTGGCTTAACACATGCAAGTCAATAAATGTGATATATCAAATAAATAGAATTAAAAACAAAAAAATCACATGATCATCTCAATAGAAGCAGAAAAACCGTTTGACAAAATCCAGCATCACTTTATGATTAAAACCCTAAGCAAAATTGGAATAGAAGGGACATACCTTAAGGTAATTAAAACCACCTATGACAGACCCACAGCCAACATTATACTGAACAGGGAAAAGTTGAAAGCATTCCCCCTGAGAATTGGAACAAGAAAAGGATGCCCACTTTCACCACTTCTATTTAACACAGTACTAGAAGTCCTAGGCAAAGCAATCAGACAAGAGAAGGAAATAAAAGGCATCACAATCAGTAAAGAGGAAGTAAAACCTGTTGCTGTTTGCCAATGATATGATTGTATACCCAGAAAACCCTAAAGACCCGTCCAAAAAGCTCCTAGATCTGACAAAAAAATTCAGTAAAGTTTCAGGATACAAAATCAATGTATGTAAATCAGTAATCCAAGATAACATCAGAAAAACCCTTCTAGACATTGGCTTAGGCAAAGACTTCATGACCAAGAACCCAAAAGCAAATATAACAAAAAGAAAGATAAATAGATGGGACTTAACTAAACTAAAAAGCTCTGCACAGCAAAAGTAATAATCAGCAGAGTAAACAGACAATCCTCAGAGTGGGAGAAAATCTTCACAGACTATGCATCCAACAGAGGACTAATACTCAGGGTCTACAAGGAACTCAAACAAACGAGCGATAAAAAAAGTGAATAATCCCATCAAAAAGTGGGCTCAGGAAATGAATAGACAATTTGCAAAAGGAGGCATACAAATGGCCAACAAACATATGAAAAAATGCTCAACATTACTAATGATCAGGGAAATGCAAATCAAAACCACAATGTGATACCATCTTACTCCTACAACAATGGCCATAATCAAAAAATAAAAAAATAATAGATGTTAGTGTGGATGTGGTGAAAAGGGAACACTTTTACACTGCTGGTGGGAATGTAAACTAGTACAACTACTATGGAAAACAGTATGGAGATTCCTTAAAAAACTAAAAGTGTATCTACCGTTTGATCCAGCAATCCCACTCCTGGGTATCTACCCAGAGAAAAAGAAGTCATTATATGAAAAAGACACTTGTACACACATGTTTATAGCACCACAATTTGCAATTGCAAAAATATGGAACCAGCCCAAATGCCCATCAATCAATGAGTGGAAAAAGAAAATGGAATACTACTCATGGAATACTACTCAGTCATAACAAGGAATGAAATAATAGCATTTACAGCAATCTGGATGGAGTTGGAGACCATTATTCTATGTGAAGCAAACTAGGAATGGAAAACCAAACATCATATGATCTCACTTATAAGTGGGAACTAAGATATGAAGATGCAAAGGTATAAGAATGAGACAATAGACTTTGGGACATTGGGGGGATGTGTGGAAAGGGGGTGAAGGATAAAAGACTACACATTGGGTACAGCGTACACAGCTCGGGTGATGGGTGCACCAAAATCCCAGAAATCGCCCCTAAAGAAATTATCCATGTAGCCAAACACCACCCGTTCCCCCAAAATCTATCAAAATAAAAACAAAAATTTATGAGAGGTTAAAAAAATAAAGAGAAATGATAAAGACAGAGCAATGCTGAAAAAAAATTATAAATTATTTTAGTGTTTCATAAACAAAAGAATGTGAATATGGTGCAGTCACATCAACATGTGATGTTATTGGCATGGTTCTACACAGATGTTTAAAGTTATAAATAATCGAAATTTATAAAGCATCTAGCATTGTCATTGCTAAAGGAATTTTACTGCGAGGCAAGTTTTTAAAAAATAAGTCTAGTTATTTTATTCTGTAGAACTCCTTCTTCCATTTTAACAGCCTTCTAATCTACAACCCAAAGCAAATGGCTCAAGCAAATGTTGGTAGGGTTAGGATGTTTGTGGTGTATTCCCATTTGTAATGATGAATTACGAGCATTAATTTTCACTCACTAATTCTGGAGAGTTTCCAAGAGGTCCAGAAGAATATAGCTCCTTCTCTTCTTCATTGAATAAGGAACAATTTTAACAGTCAAGAGCTCCTAAGTGGGAAAAAATATAATTTGTATAAGCCAAACCCTCTGGTCACAATGAAATAAAACCAGAAACAGTAACAAAAGTTAACCAAAAATTCAGTGTCCAACATTGATAAACCATACCCAAACAAAACCAACTCTTCCAAATAACACTTGGCAAGAGAATAAATCAAAATCACAATTGCATTCTGTTCAGAAATTAGTAATGACAGTGCTACGTATAAAATCTTATAGAATAAAGCTACAGTTGTAAACAGAAAAATCAATGGCATTTATTATGTTTATTACTAAAGAAAGCAATTACCTAGAAAGTAGTCACTGGCTTTCTACTGATCAAAGATTGCAGAAGATTTATTATTAGGAAATTAAACTAAAATGATACACACTCACATGCCAAAATTGAGAAACTGTTAAGTAGTAAAGCCAAATTATGGGTCCTTGTCTCCAGGATCCAGACACTAAGTTCCTGCCAACACATCTTTCTGCCTCTCTTTAGGAATGGTTGGATGTTTATCCACAGACTTCCATCCATCTGGACTAAGTACAGACAAATAGCTCTGTTTTCCGTCTTCACATAGAGGGTCACTGTGAAGCCAGCTGGGATTTACATACACATAGAAAGCTACATTCCCCATTGTCAATTGTGGAATAGGTAAAACCAGTTTCTAGTGTTTGCCAATCTTTTTTTCCTTTTTCTAAGTGTCTTTCTCTGTTCCCACTGCTACAACAAAATACTTAAGATTGAATACTTCATAAAAAACAGAAAATTTGTTTCTCAAAATTCTTAAGTCTGGAAGCCCAAGATCAAGGTATCAGCACATTCCATGTCTGCTGAGGGCCACATCTCTGCATCCTAGATGACGCCTTGTTTCTGCGTCCTCATACGGTAGAAGGCAGAGGGCAGAGGGCCTGGCTAGTTCCTTCTGGTCCTTTTATAAGGTCTCTAATCTCTTTCGTGAAGGCTCTGCCCTCATGACTTAATCACCTTCGAAGCCTCCACCTCTTAATACTATCATATTGGGGCTTAAGTTCTAACATATGACTTTTGGCGAACACATTCAGATCTTAGCACTGAGCTTCTTATGTCTCCGATGCTACTTACCCCTGCTCCTCAGCTTCCAAAGGTATTTATGCTTCTCTGCTTGTTTTTAAAGTTTAATATCTAAAAAAACTTTCTAAGAATCTAAAATGTATGCAATCAGAAATATATAAGACCATCACCTTTTCTTTTCTGTTATCACTCAGAAATTGATGGGGACTTTTTAGGCAATAGTCTGTGATGGGAGAAGAATAAATCCCTTAATTTATGCCAGAAAGACAGTCTCCTCGTCTACCAATAGATTTCTTGATCATGTACATGCTGCTCAGGAGAAAATGAAACTCTGAAACCCTGAGATCAGCTTTATCGTTAACTCATTGTGTTAACTGCTGAGTGTGTCTTTCTCCATCTGAAACTTGATTTTTTAAAAAAATATCATTATTATACCTTAAGTTCTGGGATACATGTGCAGAACGTACAGGTTTGTTACACAGGTATACATGTGCCATGGTGGTTTGTTGTACCCATCAACCCGTCATCTACATTAGGTATTTCTCCTAATGCTATCCTTCCCCAGCCCTGGGCCTATCCGACAGGCCCTGGTGTGTGATGTTCCCCTCCTGGTGTTCTAATTGTTCAACTCCCACTTATGAGTGAGAATATGTAGTGTCTGGTTTTCTGTTCCTGTGTTAGTTTGCTGAGAATGATGGTTTTCAGCTTCATCCATGTACCTGCAAAGGACATGAACCAATCCTTTTTTATGGCTGCATAGTATTCCGTGGTGTATATGTGCCACATTTTCTTTATCCAGTCTATCATTGATGGGCATTTGAGTTGATTCCAAGTCTTTGCTATTGTGAATAGTGCCACAATAAACATACATGTGCATGTGTCTTTATAGTAGAATGATTTATAATCCTTTGGGTATATACCCAGTAATGGGATTGCTGGGTGAAATGGTATTTCTAGTTCTAGATCCTTGAGGAATCACCACACTGTCTTCCACAATGGTTGAACTAATTTACACTCCTATCAACAGTATAAAAGCGTTCCTATTTCTCCACATCCTCTCCAGCATCTGCTGTTTCCTGACTTTTTAATGATTACCATTCTAACTGGCATGAAACGGTATCTCATTGTGGTTTTTATTTGCATTTCTCTAATGACCAGTGATGATGAACTTCTTTTCATATGTTTGTTGGCTGCATAAGTGTCTTCTTTTGAGAAGTGTCTGTTCAAATCCTCCACCCACTTTTTGATGGGGTTGTTTTTCTTTTGTAAATTTGTTTAAGTTCCTTGTAGATTCTGGATATTAGCCCTTTGTCAGATGAATAGATTGCAAAAATTTTCTCCCATTCTGTAGGTTGCCTGTTCACTCTGATGATAGTTTCTTCTGCTGTGCAGAAGCTCTTTAGTTTAATTAGATCCCATTTGTCCATTTTGGCTTTTGTTGCCATTGCTTTTGGTGGTTTAGTCATGACGTCTTTTCCCATGCCTATGTCCTGAATGTTATTGCCTAGATTTTCTTCTAGGGTTTTTATGGTTTCAGGTCTTATGTTTAATTAATCCATCTTGAATTAATTTTTATATGAGGTATGAGAAAGGGGTCTAGTTTCAGTTTTCTGCATATGGCCAGCCAGTTTTCTCAACACCATTTATTAATAGGAATCCTTTCCCCATTGCTTGTTTTTCTCAAGTTTGTCAAAGATCAGATGGTTGTAGATGTGTGGTGTTATTTCTGAGGCCTCTGTCCTGTTCCTTTGGTCTATATAGCTGTTTCGGCACCAGCACCATGCTGTTTTTGTTACTGTAGCCTTGTAGTGTAGTTTGAAGTCAGGTAACGTGATGCCTCCAGCTTTGTTCTTTTCCTTAGGATTGTCTTGGCTATACTGGCTCTTTTTTGGTTCCATATGAAATTTAAAGTAGTTTTTTCTAATTCTGTGAAAAAGTCAATGGTAGCCTGATGGAGACAGCATTAAACCTGTAAATTACTTTGGGCAGTATGGTTATTTTTATGATATTGATTCTTCCTATCCATGAGCATGGAATGTTTTTTCCATTTGTTTGTACCCAAGCAGACCTAATAGACATCTACAGAACTCTCCATTCCAAATCAACAGAATATACATTCTTCTCAGCACCACATAGCACTTATTCTAAAATTGACCACATAATTGGAAGCAAAACTCTCCTTGGCAAATGCAAAAGAATGGAAATCATAGCCAACAGTCTCTCAGACCACAGTGCAATCAAAGTAGAACTCAGGATTAAGAAACTCACTCAAAACCACACAACTACATGGAAACTGAACAACCTACTCCTGAATGGCTACTCAGTAAATAACGAAATTAGGCAGAAATAAATAAGTTATTTGAAACCAATAAGAACAAAGACACAATGTACCAGAATATCTGGGATACAGATAAAGCAGTGTTTAGAGGGAAATTTATAGCACTAAATGCCCACAGGAGAAAGTGGGAATGATCTAAAATCAACATCCTAACATCACAATTAAAAGAACTAGAGAAGCAAGAGCAATCAATTTCAAAAGCTAGCAGAAGACAAAAAATAACTAAGATCATAGCAGAACTGAAGGAGAAAGAGACACAAAAAACCCTTCAAAAAACCAATGAATCCAGGAGCTGATTTTTTTAAAAGATAACAAAATAGATAGATTGCTAGTCAGACTAATTAAGAAGAAAAGAGAGAAGAATCAAATAGACACAATAAAAATGATAAAGGGGATGTCACCAGTGATACCACAGAAATACAAACTACCATCAGAGAATACTATAAACACCTCTATGCAAATAAACTAGAAAATCTAGAAGATATGGATAAATTCCTGAACACACACACCCTCCCATGATTAA
The DNA here is from genome assembly GCF_003255815.1 of Theropithecus gelada. Classification (NCBI taxonomy): domain Eukaryota; kingdom Metazoa; phylum Chordata; class Mammalia; order Primates; family Cercopithecidae; genus Theropithecus; species Theropithecus gelada. The sequence continues at coordinate 37,672,507 of NC_037681.1, read as the reverse complement.
ACCAAGAAGTCAAATCCCTGAATAGACCAATAACAAATTCTGAAATTGAGGCAGTAATTAATAGCCTACTAACCAAAAAAAGCCTGGGACCACACGGATTCACAGCCGAATTCTACTAGAGGTACAAAGAAGAGCTGGTACCATTCCTCCTGAAACCAATCTAAACAATAGAAAAAGAGGGACTCTTCCTTAATTCATTTTATGAGGCCAGCATCTTCCTGATACCAATACCTGGCAGAGACACAACAAAAAAAGAAAATTTCAGGCCAATATCCCTGATGAATATCGGTGCAAAAATCCTCAATAAAATACTGGCAAACTGAATCCAGCAGCATAAGCTTCAAAGAGCTTATCCACCACGATCAAGTTGGCTTCATCCCTGGGATGCAAGGCTGGTTCAACATATGCAAATCAATAAATGTAATCCATCACATAAACAGGACCAATGACAAAAACCACATGATTATCTCAATAGATGCACAAAAGGCCTTGGATAAAATTCAACACCACTTCATGCTAAAAACTCTCAACAAACTAGGTATTGATGGAACGTATCTCAAGATACTAAGAGCTATTTATGACAAACCCACGGCCAGTATCCTACTGAATGGGCAAAAGCTGGAAGCATTCCCTCTGAAAATCAGCAGAAGACAAGGATGACCTCTCTCACCACTCCTATTCAACATAGTATTGGAAGTTCTGGCCAGGGCAACCAGGCAAGAGAAAGAAATAAAGGGTATTCAAATAGGAAGAGAGGAAGTCAAATTGTCTCTGTTTTCAGATGACATGAGTGTATATTTAGAAAACCCCATCGTCTCAGCCCAAAATCTCCTTAAGCTCATAGGCAAGTTCAGCAAAGTCTCAGGATACAAAATCAGTGTACAAAAATCACAAGCATTCCTATACCCCAATAACAGACAAACAGAGAGCCAAATCTTGAGTGAACTCCCATTCATAATTGCTACAAAGAGAATAAAATACCTAGGAATACAACTTACAAGGGATGTGAAGGACCTCTTCAAGGAGAACTACAAACCACTTCTCAAGAAAATAAGAGATGAGACTTGATTTTTTAAATCTATAAAATGAGAAAGCTTTACTAGATTGGGATTATAATTTTGTGATATTCTGTAATACACAATGATGGCTTTCTAGCACATCTAATATCTTGGACAGGAAGTCCTGGCATTTCAAAATAATTTCTATCCTTTCTCTAACATATGTGGTTTTTAAAAAATTAATGATGTATATACATGAACAGATGTACAAATATTTAAAAAGGAGTTTCCATAACACCAGGCTTATCTTGGCCTTGTGCATTAGTGCAGTGATGAGCACAGGTTAGGTAGGGCCTCCTCAGTACCTAACTGTCTATTGGTGAATGAAATTGTTGTAACAAGGAACAAATTTTTTACTTTACAGAGAGATTAGAAAAGAGCTGAGGAGAAGAGAGAGGCTTCGATGCCTACAAACAGATCAACTCCTATCTGCTTAGGTGCCCCCATTAATGGGTAAGATCTGTGGGGCAGTTTTCTGGAGCACTAGTGTATAAGACACAGAATGCTCAACATCACTAGAATAAAAGGGCTGAATTGAATGTAAATTCTTCCCACTCCCATTTACATTAAAAATGCTATCCAGTGGAAATTTACTTGCACTCTTTAAGTAGGAGAAGGCGTAATAGCACATTGATTGTTCTGCAACATGCACATGCATTCATCTTTGGCATTCCGAGGCAGCTGGAGTTTTGAAAGCCAATAATGCAGGCTATGCTTCTGTTTATTGGGAATTAATGACTTACTGTGTTATCTAAATTTCACACCTTTAATAAGCTTCTCAAGATGTGTCTGGTTTAAAAAATTGCAAGGACATGAACTGCAAGAAAGTGAAGGAACTGTTTTGATAATATTTTTTCAGAAATTAAATATTCTTCAGAAATTAGAAGTGGATGAATAATTAAATCTGTTTCTACATATAGTTCTTAGAAGTACAAAATACCTTGTTGCTTTGTTCCCACTAGAAAAATATTGAACACATATGAAAGAAATGTTGGTTTGAAAGGGGTCCGAGACTTCTACATTTTTCAGTTTGTTTCTGACTTCCTGTGTCTGGTAAGGTATGATTGACAGTGACAGAGCCACCCTGACTCACAGCCTTACCAGAGGAAATGCAGAGGCCCAGAATCCTTAGTTTCTCTGTTCTCCACTCAGCACTCTGGTCCTAGCGGCTACCTCTCAGGAGGCTAGACTTTGGTATATTTGATATTTCTTAGAGCTTGCTAAGAGTCAAGAGAATTCTTGCCTGCCAACCTAATTTGTCTTTAATGACGAACTGTTGGTCCATGTCCTTTCCCTTGACAGATGCTTTTTGTGGCCAACTCGGCATAGGGCACTGTGGGGATCAAAGGTGTATATAATCAAATCCTATCTCCCTACTGATGTTGTCATTATGACCCTAAAATGACAGTATAAAACGTTTATCTTAGCTTTATTTATTTATTTATATATTTATTTATTTATTTGACACAGGGTCTTGCTCTGTCATCCAGGCTGGAGTACAGTGGCACAATCTCATCTCACTGCAGCCTCTGACTCCAAGGCTCAAGTGATCCTCCTACCTCAGTGGGACTAAAGGCATGCACCACCACACCCAGCTAACTTTTGTACTTTTTGTAGAGATGGTGTTTCACCATGTTGCCCAGGCTGGTCTTGGAACTTCTGGGCTCAAGCAATTCTACTGTCTTGGCCTCCCAAAGTGCTGGAATTATAGGTGTGAGCCACCATGCTCAGCCTAGCTTTGCATGTCTTCATCTGAGCATGTGCATGTGTTTCTGGTTTAACATCCATTTCAGATATCTAATTGATGCCTCTAATTGATGCTCTGTACCAGGAGCTTCAGGAGTTCCAAGAAAAATGAAGTGCTTCATTCTCAAGTAAAAATTTTATTCTCTGTTATAGCAATTCCAGACATAATGGAGAGGGAGGATTGTGGAAGGAGGTCTAATTTGTAGAGTGTGAGAGACTTTATCTAGCTCTCCGAATTTGCGCTCACAGGGGCAATGAAAACTATACACACTATAAAGGATGACACCGGTGTTCAGTATGGCAGAGATCACACTGCTTTTTGGGGAGAATAGCCAACAATAGAAGCTTTATCAAGCAAGTGACACTTGAGTCACTTGAGCCATTTCTAGAAGCTGGTTGGAATTTTGACTAATGGAAATGAGCAGGGAAGGTACAGCAAGTAGAAGAGAAATGAAATAGGCAGCAGAAAGATGGGAGAATGTTCAGGAATGCTGAATGGACAAGACTGGCCAAAGCACAGAGCCAAAGTAAGGGAATGGCTGGAGATTAGGCTACAATTATTGGTTTTGGCCACATTGTGCTGTGCCTTGGATCTGAAGAACTAGAAATTAATTCAGTAGTTAATGAGAGTAATTAAAGACTTTTGTACAGAGAAGCGATAGGATTAACATTCCACATCGGAATTAATTCTGAAAGGATGCATATGATATATTGATGGGGCAAAGAAAGAAGGAAGAGATTAGCTAAAACATTACAATTTTTCATGTCAGAAATAATGAATAAGGCAGTAGGAGTGAAATTGCAAAAGAGACGATGGATTTTTTGGGCCATTACTAAAAGTGGAATGTTTGGGAGTTTTCAATTGGCCATAAGGGATTAAGTTGGAAATACAAAATAATTCCAAGCAATTCATACCTTGATAATAGGACTGAAGGTCAGAATGCCATTTGTGGAGTACCGCTTTCTGCTTGGAGACTTCCTTCCACATCCTATTCTGCTCGTTACTTAGAAAGGCTTTTCTCTCTTCTGCATTCTCGTATATTTTGTTCATAATTCCATTAGAGCATTTATAAAGCTTTTCATCACTTAAATTGGACTTTACTTAGTGGTGATTTTGATTGTAAGTCTCCATGAAGGCATCCTCCAGACCTCTAACAAAGTAACTTACATGTAGTAGGTCTACTGTCACACTTACCTTTCTCAGAAGATTGTATGAAGGTGAAAACGTTAAGGAGAGTTCAGTTCAATGCCATATTTGTTGAGTACCAGTTATGATGTAAGGTGTAGATTTGGAGATAAAATAAACATGATCACTCCCTCAAGGAGCATTAGGAGCCACAGGCACATAATTAAGTCATTGCAATACATGGAAAGGTATTGTAAGAGAGACTTGAGTGGGGAGCTGTGGGAACAGAGGAGACACAGTTTCACAGAGTGAGGGAGGCTGAGTTGGGGGTGGATTTTAGAGGAGTCAGCAGCACTGGATGTGAACTAGTTTAAGAGAAGCTTTATGGTGGAGAAGGGGTAAAGAATATAAGTGATATTTTTGTTGTTTTGGGGAAAAGGATCCAGAGTAAAGGAAGAAAGCAAATATGAGAAAGAGAGGAGAGAGAGACAGAAATTTTTATTCTATGGGGCTAAAACCTAGAGATATCTGGTGTATGTGTGGGGGGGTAGAGTGAGGGAGTTACAAGACATCACTATATACTGTAATTGACTGCCACAAATGCTATTTTCCTGAATACATTACTAAGTGTCTTTCTACTTTCAGTTAGATATGTAAATGATCATCATCATTTTTCTTCCATCCAAACTGGGGGATATAATTGTGGGTTCGTGGGAGCTCACGTAAGGAGAGGAGATGTACCGGCAACTGAATTTTTGTTAGATTCCTGGTCAACTTACATTTCTTTTTTTGGAGGAGCAAACTGGAGAATGGTGGAAGAACGGTTGTGCTGTTCACCCTCTCAGCCTTTAGAAAAATGAGGCAATTATTAACTTTAGAAATAATAAAGGCATCATTCTGTAGATACACGAGTCAAAAGGAAAAGCAATTCTTATTTCAGGATGGTGTCCTGAAAGCAGAATGGAAATGACTCAGCAAAATGAAACAGAAATATAAGGAATGTGTTTTGATTCACCCAAAAATTTTTACTAAAGAGGTAAATATTTGGAAAAACCTTTAACCTCTTATGGATCAAAGTGATGATTCTGTGTGAAGAAGAAAAAGAGTTCTTATCTAATTTCTGAGGAAGAAGAGAGGATGATGTGTTGAGAAAAGTCAGATCACAAAACGTTAGCTGATAATGTAACTATTTTCTGAGAAGACTCAATCCCAGAAATAATGTTCCCATTTGCAATCTGGCACCTAGAACCTACCCAACACAGAAAATAGTCTAATTCTAGTATTAAAACATATTTAGAAATAATAAATCAAACCTTTTTAAATGCAAAAATCAGTAATAAAATAGATTATTTAAAAAATCTGTATGTATTGAGTTGGTAGTGGGATGGAATTGATATATGTTTATTAAACCTTTCATTTAATTTTATAAAATTGGTAATTAAAAAATTACCTAATTAACTGAATAATGGATTTTAAAAATTCTTTAACAACTCTATTTTTAAATATCACATCTAGTGTTCTTTTCATTTAAAAGATTTAAACTTCCTTCACTAGAGCTTCTGTCTTAGCATCTTTGTGAAGCATTTTCTGAGTCATCCATTTTTAATGATTTCTCCACTTTGAATACATTTTCCCTACTTTTATTATTAAATATAACATTCTTATATGTGTATTAAACTTATATGTGCATTAAACTTATATGTGCAATTTAACAAATAATTGTCAACCTAACACTGGAATAACCATTATCCAAGTGAAGACATAGTGGATTGCATTGCCAGCTTTGTGATAATCACTTACTTGGTTTGCATTATAGTTTTTTATTTATGTTTGCATCTGTAAATGGTATAGTTTAATTTTGTCTATTTTGAGACATTATACAAATCAAGTCATACTGAATGTGTTGTGTCTTACATCTTTTTGCACTGTATTATATTTTTGAGAGTCATTCCTATTATTGCCTGCAGCTATAATTTATATTCCTTGCTGCATGGTAATCCATTGTATGATTTCACCACAACTTGAGCATTATTCTATTGATAGTGATTTCGGTTGTCTACAGTTTGGGTCATTATGAAAAATGCTGCTGTGCACATCCTTGTTCATGTGTCCTGGTGCATGTGTGTATAAGTTTCTCTAGAGCAGTGGTTCTCAAAGTGTGGCACATGAATCCACAACATTCACATCACCTGGGAACTTGTTAGCAATGAAAATTCTCAGGTCCCACCCCAGACCTACTCCATTGGAAACTCTGGAGGTGGGACTGAGCAATCTGTGTTTTAAGTAGCCTTCCAGATGATTCTGATGCGTATTAAAGATTGAGAACCACTATAGTGTATATCCAGGACGAGAATTGGGTCTTAAGTTATGCATATCTTAAACTTTGCTAGATAAAGTCAACTGTTTTATCGAGTGGTTATACCAACTTTTGCTATGACTAGCAGTGTATTATATTTTGTCCATGACTTGAATGACTTGATTGCATGGAAACCCGGTGTCCTGTTGTAAGATGCAAGGTTTTTGAATTTCAAACTTGCTTACAAAAATTCAAATGCATTATTATTTATTCATGGGTACTAATGCATTCTTATTTTTCTTGACTATGAATAAGCAGATATTAGACAGTTGTTGCTTTTTACTCCAGACAAGGATTAATTTTTTAAATCAATTTTACTCCCCATTTTATTTTAAATTAATTAATTAATTTGTGAATAGGTGATGTATGTGAAGGGTACACATTTCAAAAGTTGCAAAAATGCATGTACACAATGAAAATAAGTCTCCCTCCAATTCTGTCTTTTGGTCACATATTTCACCTCCTAAGGAAACCATGGTGATCAGTTTCCCAGTAAGGATTTAAAAATTGTTTCTTTATATGCTTATCCTGAGTCATGGAGGATTAGAAGTTCCTCTTTTATCCTCCCATAACTCTATGGCTTATCTTTATCATGGAATTTATAACATTGAATTGCAATTATTTACATTTCTGCCTCCCATTCTATACTGGGAGATCTTTGGGTGTGAAGATTAAATTTTATTATACTCCTATCCTTAGTACAGGTGGTGCCTGGTATAGCAAAGGCAATTAATAAAAATGTGACACCTAAATGAATTACACCCATCGTTTTTTCCTTTTGGCTCTGATGCTCTCTTAAGTTTGAATGTCTGGATTGCTCACCTGATTTTTCTTTCCCAGCATGTCTCCCTTTGGGTGATGTTTGTAGAATGATATCTCATGATTAATGTGACTCTGTGTACATAGATAAATAGCTAATGAGCTTTGTTGGCCTTTAAAGACTGGAGTCAGGAAGGTGGCCATCTTCTCTATCTCTGCTTTCCTCTGAGAGGCTGCAAAGGACAGTGTGGCTTCCCTGCTTTGAAAAGGCTTCTAAATACTGCAGTTTGCAGAATGCATCCATTATCATTGATTACACAGCAACAGGACATCCATTTGATTAGGGGAAATGATTACTAAGGATTTTGTACTAGTAAAGCCAATGTTTGCTAAATAGGAGTTTGCTAAGTGAGATTTCTCTTCCGGCAAATCTACTGAGTTGAATGTTTCTGAGCATTCTGGGGTTCAGTCTGTCTTTATTGGTCTCACTTTTATTGAAACTTTTTTCTTTGAGTCTAACAAGGCAGCATTTTAGGGACCTTGCTGAGTTTAGGAAAAGGATTTTAGTTCTGTTATCTCTGGCTACAGTTGAAGGTTGGAAAATTATCTTTTAAAGTCCGTATTTGTCAAAATAACAGCTCAGTATTATCACTAGTAGATTGATCTTTCTATCTTTAGTGTGAAGAAAATGTAATTTTTTTGCTTTTTTTTATTATTGTGAATTTGAGGGTATTTTTCTTGAGCTGCAAGGTCTGAGAAAAAGTTACTTGAAGCTTGTGTTGGGTTGACACAGCCAATTAATAGTTTAGGTCTTTGATTTGTGTTGTGTGTGTATGAAAGAGAGAGGACATTGCCTGGAATTGTCCTATTTCTGGTGTGTTGCAACACAAACCGCCTGCAAGGAAACCCCTTTCCTTTGAAAAAAAGAAAGTCTGTGGCACGGCTGGGTACTGATAAAATACTGTTCTTCAAGTTAGGTCTGGTTGAAATTGCCATTATGACCTTATTTTCAATACAAGTTTTTGAATCTATTAAGGAAGAGAGTTACTTGGCTTGGTAGAAAGGACAACAGTTACCAAGAGCCAGGAAAAAATGAGATTTTGGCCCTTATGAAATTGACGTGTTGTTAAAAAGAATGAGGTAGAACTACATATACTGTTCTAGAAAACTGTCCAAAGTATATTGCTACTGATACTAGAAGGCTACAACATATTGTTTTTAAGATCATCTCATTTATATGTTTAAAAGGGGTATTTATATACATCAATGTTAGGTGCCTGATTTTTCACAAGGACCAGACAAGGCTGGTTACTTCTGGGTAGTGGAGGCAGGACTTGGGCTAAAATTGCAGAGAGAGATTAAAAGACTTTTTAAAAAAAATTTTAAAAGAAAAATGTTTTGCCATGAGTTAGTATCATTTGTATGAAAAATAAAAATAACATTATATAAGTGTACACAAACCCCAACTGTGTGGTACCTAATATAAGACACTTGATGGTTTAAACTTTACTTGCCTTATCTGAAATGATCAATGATAATTACTTCAATAACTATTGCTTGGAATTTTCCTATTTTTTTGGTGTGCTGCATTATAAACAACGTAAATGAAAACCTTTCCTTTGAAAAGGAATATGACCATCTTTGTGGCATGGCCAGATACTGATAAAACATTGTTTTTCAACTTAAGTCCTGTTGAAACTGATATTATGACCTTTTCCTCACTTCAATTTTATGAAACTGCTGAAGAAGAGAGGTACGTCTTGCTCGTGAGGCTGTTGTGAAGGTTAAATGGAGAAACTATTTTAGTAAATATTTTTGAAAAGACATTGTACTTCAATGTTGTGAGGAGTTCAAACAGGCCTGCTTCTTTAAAGAATATAGGCTGAGAAGGAAGCAAAGACATTCAAATACATAGACTTTAAAAATAACTCTTCTTCATTTCATCTCTTCCCTAGTGCTAAGCATCTATGAATATTAAAGCCTGTCCTTATATTCTATGCACCTATTTTTCTCATGTATTCAATGGATATAATAATGGCCCATGCCTACCTGTGCTGCTTTTTCCAAAAAGAAAATGACCGAATAAATAGGAAAACTCTTAACATTAATAGTGCTCTACAGAGGGAGGAAATAGTAGTTTTTAAGGAAGAAATAAAACATTATCTGAAGCCAGTTGTTGAAGGCTAGAACCATGTCTGATTAAGCAATTTGTGTAATTCCAGCACCTAGCATGATTCCTGGAAAATTGTAGGTGCTTATGAAATGTTTGTTGAATAAATCAGTAACTGTTTTGACGAATGCTCTTATCTATCTTAAGTTTTAAGGACATACAGGGAAAATAATAGTTAAGGAAGCTAGGCATTAGCATTTCTTGTTCTGCAAATATTTGGAGAAGAAAGGGGGTGGAACAGTATGATGGACTGGATGTTAGTATCCCTCGTGCCAAAAATTCATATGTTGAAGTCCTAATTTCCAGTATGATGGCATTTGGAGAGATGGGGATTTTGGGAGGTAATCAGGGTTAGATGAGGCTGCAAGGGTGGAGCACTCGTGGTGGGATTAGTGCCCTTATAATAAGAGACAACAGAGAGCTTGCACTCTGTCTGTCTCTATTATGTGAGGACAGAAAAATGGAGGTTGTCTGCAAGCCGAAAGAAAAGCCCTCACCAGAACTGAATGGGCCAGCATCTTGATCTTAAACTTTCCAGACTCCAGAACTGTAAGAACATAAATTTGTATTGTATTAAGCCACTCAGTCTATGGCATTTTGTTATGGCAACCCAACCAGACTATTACAGATAGGTAAGGGGAACACTAATTAAGATCTAATTCATGCAAAGTAAAGTACTTTGCATAAATTATTTCATTTAACTATCATATCTAATTTGGTATATATTATCTATTTTACTTTACCCAAAAGGAAACTGAGGCAAAGAGAGAGACTAAGTAATTGCTTAGTAAGTGGTAGGGCCAGGATTTTAGTGAAAATCTGTCTAATTGAAAAATCCAGTTTTTTTTTTTTCTTTAAATTCTCACACTGCTGGGGACAGTTGAAATAAATTTTTCTCTCTAAGGTCTTTTATTGTCTTTTTGATCTCGTGTTTAGGTTAGATACTAATGACATTGGAAACCACAATGCTCCCAGACTATTATCAGTGAATTTGTATTTTTTTAAACAAAAAGGCTTTTCCTTAGGAATCTTGGAATATTGTTTTAAATGCACATATCACTTTTGTCTTAGATATAAAGTGAGAAGTAGGAATCTAATTTATTTTTGAACTTGTGAGCTGCAGCTGTGTCCAATAGTATTTATCTAATAATTCTTCCTTTTCTCTCTAATTTGAAGTAATATTGTCTTTATCATATAATTTCTTCTTTTACATATGTGAGGGGATATATTTTGTTCTTTTGGTCTGTTGTATTCAAATAACAATGCTACTGTTTTAAATTATAGTTACTATACAATAAATTTTAATATCAAATACATAATTACCCCTCATTGTTATAATTCTAGAAAAGTCTTTTATTTTTATGTTGTCACTCTTTAAAATTTTTAAAAATTTACAAATTAAATACAAACATATATTGAAATTTCATTACAGTTGTAGATCAATGTGTATGTAACTGACCTCTTTAAAATATTATCATCTTCTCTAAAAAAATAGCATTTATTCTATGCTTTTATTACCCTCAGAGAAGTCTGTGGTTTTCCTTATATAGGTTATATGCCTTTCTTATTGAGTTAATCTAAAGAAGTCTTGTTTTATTTTCTCTTTTGTTATTGCAAATATATAGAAAAATACTGATTTCTAAACATTTATTTCATAACTAATCATATTATTAACTGCATTTCATTTTTGTAGTCTTTCACTTGGTTTCTCATACAGGCAATCAAATCATTACCAATAATAGTAATTATATTTGCTTATTTTTAGTACTTGTGCCTCATTACTTGAAAAAATAGTAATGTTAGCAATCATCTTTATTATAATTGGGAAAGTGTGTTTTCATCATTACATGATATTGTTTATTGATTTAAGATAGATGTCATTTAGGAGCTGTTTTTCTGAATACTAAAGTAATCCACAACAATAAAATTTAGCAATATATAAATAATACAGATTATTTATGTTGAAAGATTTCTCATAATTCCCACACCCAGAGGTAACTATTGTTGATAATTTAGTATCTAGACTTACAGGTTTTTTGTAGTTTGATCAGTTTTTAGTACATGTTTTCAGTTGTACAATTATCACTACAATTCAGTTTTAAGACATTTTCATCAACCCCTAAAATTTTTCTTGTACCTTCTTGTCCCCAGCCCATACAACTAGTGGTCTGCTTATGTCCCTATAGTTTTACCTTTTACTTGTCTTTTTAAATGACTGCATAGTGTTCCACTACATGGATGTATTGAAATTTATTTAGCCAATCTTCTATTATAAATAATGCTGCAATGAACATCATGGCACAAGTACATTTGCATAATTTTGTATTTTTTTAGGTGATAGGGTTAGGCTTTATGTCCCTGATATGGTTTGGCTGTGTCTCCACCCAAATCTCATCTTGAATTCCCATGTGTTGTGGGAGGGACCCAGTGAGAGGTAACTGAATCATGGGGCAAGTCTTTTCCGTGCAGTTCTCGTGATAGTGAATAAGTCTCACTAGATCTGATGGTTTTAAAAAGAGAAATTCTCCTGCACAAGATCTTTCTCTTTGCCTGCTTCCATCCGTGTAAGACGTGACTTGCTCTTCCTTGCCTTCCACCATGATTGTGAGACTTCCCAGCCACATGGGACTGTAAGTCCAATTAAACCTCTTTTTTTTTTTTTGTAAGTTGCCCAGTCTTTATCAGCAGCGTGAAAACAGACTAATATAGTCCCTACCCAAATCTCATCTTGAATTGTAATCTGCATAATCCCCATGTGTCGAGAGAGAGAGACCAGGTAGAGGTAATTGAATCATCAGACAGTTTCCCTGTGCTGTTCTCATGATAGTAAGTTCTCACAAGATCTGATGGTTTTACAAGGACCTCTTCCCCATTTGCTCAGCACTTATCCTTCCTGCTGCCTTGTGAAGAAGGTGCCTTTCTTCCTTTTTGCCTCTGCCATAGTTATAAGTTTCCTGAGACCTCCCCAGCCATGCTGAACTGTGAGTCAATTAATTCTCTTTCCTTTAGAAATTACCCAGTCTCAGGCACTTCTTTATAGCAATTTATATTTGCACTAAAAATCCATGAGTTTTCTCATATCATCAGTATCACTGAGAATTAGTACTCATTTTGATCTTTGCCATTCTAGAAGGTGAGCTCTGATAAGGTAGTGCTTTAGTGCATGGACTCAGAAAGTGGATGAGATAAGTCTAAATTTTGTTCTAATACTAGCTAGTTGTGTAATTTGAGTAATATTTTATAGTTTTATTATATGAAATACGTCACATTATTGTTATTTATTCAGAGATATCTGTTGAAATTCTAAATGAGAACTTCCATAATATTTCCCAGTGGTTGTTTTGGTATGTATATGTAGATAAGATTTAGATATGTTAATATAGATATACTATGTATTATTGTATCCTACTTTCATGCTATCTTACTAAACTCTGAGTAGGTAATAAAACTCCTTAACATTTTCTTCCACTTGCTTGAGATTCTATTACCTCCTTTATGTGATTCAGCTCCAAGGGCAGGATAATACTTTATCTTTGAATGTCCAGAATCCACTACATTTTCTGAATATAACAAGAACTTAATATTTGCTTAATCATTTATTGATTGTATGAATGAATACACAAATAAAATATTTTTGGGCATAAAGAACTTTCATTCCCTTTCATATGAGATTATACAAATAACTGCCAATGTTGTCTGGAATTAACAGCAAAAGTTCTGAGAATACAAACAAGCAATATTTCAGGTGTTCCTTCTGCCATCCTACTATTGAAAGAATATTTTAAAATATCCTAAACTTCATTTTGGGAGCTCTTGAAAGGCCATTTCTATTTATTTTCAGGAAGAGTGCAATATTGGCAGCAGTATGCAATTTCCTTTCTTCCTGTGTGTGACAAACAGCATAACTTCCTCACTATAATCTGGTTTGAAAGTTGAGGACACTGCTCTGGCTAGAGAATTGACTTTGATGATGAGCCTCTGGTCAACATTTTCAGCTAAGACATTCATGAAGCTGTGTAAGAGAGAGGGGCTCATCACCTTTGCAGATGACACAAGCCTTTTATGCGAGAATCAAAGAAGAACATGAGAGGCCAGAACACCGGATTGAAACCAGCAATTTGACCTTTAAAAGGTATAGTGTAAGGTACTGCTTTTAGGTTTAAATAGTTAACTGCACAAGCCAGAGACGCACAGCTTGGTAGCATACTTCTAGCAAAAAATCCTTTGCTTTTAATTGACTGCAAGATCAATTTATCCCCAAGTAGCCCATGACTGCTAATATATGAAACCCAAACTTAGCTTTACTAATTGGTACTTCGTAGGGGTGCTACTCTTTTCTGCTGGCGTGAAATCATACCTGAAATATTGGACTATTTCTAATAAAAATTTAGGAAGAAACTTAATCAATTGTATCTGCAGAAAAAAATCACATAATTTTGAATGAACTAAATATCATGTTTTCTCATTTTATACGCTATGGTTAAAAAATTGGATATGTCCCAGAAAAATGAATTCTTATAAATTCGATGGAACTGTGATGAGAGAAAATGGTATGTGAAAATGGGACAATTCTCATTTGATTTTTAGTTTGTCTCCAGAAGACAAAGATAACAAAAATAAAGGTAGAGGGGGCAAATTTTGCATAACAGTAAACTATCAATAGAGATGATAAGTGACAAAACTTTCTGAGGTTAGTGTCATCATGACCTTTGTACACAGAAAGATTCCCAAGCTGATAGGAGAAAGGCTCATGGCCCATGGATTTCAGAGCCCAGCCCTCCTAACTCCAACTTTTATGCTTTTATCACCACTTGCCCTCCAGACATGGAACTGGCTGTCCCCTGAGCTAATGAATATTTTTCTAGTCATGGAATACGGTTAAGCAGAGTCTCAACTCAATATCCTTCAGTCAGTGATGTTGTATAGGCTGTTTTTGAACTGGGCAGGTTATAGGGCCAGATATTTTAATAAGAACATGTCGGATGACAGTGTTTCCTAAACCAATGTCAGGTGGACCCTCTTCTGCAGGACCTTAAAAAGTGCCATGAAAACAAGCTACTTTCATCAAATAAGGTTAAGCTTGGGGAGTATTACGTTAAGCTAAGTTTCACAGGTTTCTTTACTGTAGAACATCTAAAACCCTTGTATCCTTCAGTACATTGCAACCTCTTAGACGTATTTAAAAAAGAGAATCCTCTTGTAGTACCCACCAATATTTATTGTAACTACTGTGCTGTGGAACACAGTCTGTGTGTCTCTAGTGGCTCTTTCATTTCTAAGAGATCATAACAGATAAAATAATCCAGATTGGTTTGATAATGGCCACTTTTCCTAAAAAAGCAGTGCTAAAAGTGTGAAAACAAACCAACTCAGCCAAAAAAAAAAAAAAAGACTATGGTAACTAGATAATCTGCTTATTCTTCTTGAATTGCTCTCATGGTAATGAACATGAATTTGAGTAACAACTTAAATCTGCATCCTGAGAGCTTATAACCAAGTGGAATATATATTCTATTTTTTCTTTCTCTCTCTTCTTGGGAAGTTCTGAGGGGTATCAGGGAAGTCTCCAAATGTGTACACACACACAGGAGGAAAACTGAAGGGTAGAGGTACCAGAGGATGTGGTGAAAGAAGAATAATTAGTCCAGGTGCCCTGTGTCTAAGTTGAAGGCACTTTCTACCTAAGGCAGCACAGCCTCCAGTGAGCCAGAATGGTTCCTGTGAATTTAACAGAACAGCTGGAAAAGCCACTGGCAGTTCAAGTGAGTCATTCTCCAGTAGCAGAATTATTGAGCAGGTGAAGTTGTTCAGTTAGGCTTTGTGATAGTTAAGTTTATGTATCAACTCGACTAGGCCACTGGGTGTTCAGACGTTTGATCAAACATTATTCTGGGTGTTTCTATGAGGGTATATTGGGATGAGGTTTACATTTGAATGGGCAGATTTAGGAAAGAGGATTGCCCTTCCTAATGTGGGTGTGCCTCATCCAGTCAATTGAATACATGGATAGAACTGAAAGATTGAGTAAGAGGAAATTCGTCAGCCTGACTGCTTGAGCTGGAACATCAATCCTCTCTTGCCTTCAGGCTCAAACCGTATCATGAAATCTCCCGGTTCTCTAGCTTGCCAGCTGAAGATCTTGGGACTTCTCTCCCTCCATAATTGTATAAGCCAATTCCTTGTAATATGTATGTGTGTATCTATCTATCTACCTATGTGTGTATCTATCTATCTACCTATCTGTCTATCTATCTATCTATCTATCTATCTATCTATCTATCTATCTATCTATCTATCTATGTATCATCTATCTACATACCTATTCATCCTATTGATTTGATTTCTCTAGAGAACCCTAAATAATACAGGCTCTCTTTGGATACAAGGAACAGGGACTCACTTAAGTAGTCACACGTTATTTGATCATTTTCATGGGAATATGTGTACCCAGAAAACTAGAACAAACTGAACACTCTGGTCTTGATAGAGTGGGGCTACAGATGGGATGCTGTGTTCTTAATCTACGCAGCTACTTCATGGATGCCTGTTCAAATCTCTACTTGTTAGAGACTTGCTTATTCACATTCTTAATCCTATATTCATTTTTTCTGTGCTTCGTAGACCTTGTTTGCTCTTAGATTCTGCTTACTTATAACTTTCTTTTTTATATGATAAAACTCTATCTCGTTGCATCTCATCAATTTAGCCTCTACTTCTGTCTCATTCTTCAGGATATAGCAGTTCACTTTTCTGAAGGAGAAAATGTAATAGTCCCTGCTTCATCTTTTCACAACAGACCACATTATAAATAACTCATTTTACTATGAACTGAGTTTCTTTGGTTAGATTTTTAAAGATCTATCTTGGTCCAATAAGCTAAGACTGGAAAGTATGGGGTCATAGAATATAAAACTTAGCCACTTGGGGCTTTCCTTTCAGTAGAGATTGTGTACTGGCAGCTTCTCTTAGAAGAACTGTGGTGTGGCCTCAACTGTAATTGTCATGGCTGTGTCTGCAACACAGGGAATAACACAGAGAAATGTGGGCATTTGTTGGTGGCTTGGTGGTAGTGTGTCTCATTTCACTTTATACGGTAAAGACACATGTGTTTGGCTCTGGTTCCTCTTTTTTTTTTTTTTTTTTTTTAACTTGAATGATCAGAAACATCTTAGCAGGGTTCAGATAGGTGAAATTATAGAAACAGCCTGCCCCAAGTGTCAAAAAAGCAACAGATTTAATAAATGAGTCACTATCTATATGTGTTTATTATCTATATTTATATAAGTATTAAATACATTTTTTTTCCTTCTACTATGCTCACTCTCCCATATTTCAAGGCTTAGCTTCTGCTCTTCATTCCTTGGGAAATATTCCCAATCTGCTGGTGCTCACTGGCCTCTTTCTCTGAGCTCCAACAGCAGCTACAGATTGCAGCAGAAGCTCAATCCATAGAAGGGACCATAGACTCTTCTGCCTCTATGTCTTGGCTCACTCACCCACCTACCTCATCCACACTCATAGTTGGCTGTGTCTGGCAGGCCAATGTGGCTTCTACGAGAACCTAGGGGACTAGGTAGGTTCCATCACCACTCTTCTTTCCTAACCCTCCTTGTCTAACAGACTCAGAGCAGAAGTCCAGATTCTCATAATATTCTTTCTCCAGGGATCTCCTCTCAAGTGTGCTAGCATTCTTTAGCTCAATTGGCTGGAAGTCTTGCTGAAAACGTGGTCTTATTTTAATCACATATTAAATTGTTCTATGTCAAAAACACTTATTCTTTTAGCAGGAAGGAGTGGTAATGGCAGCAATAGGGAATTTTCTGTAAGTGGATAAGCCAGTATCTACTTCAGTATCAGTGTTGGCCTCTTTTACGGAGGGGGCTTCTCACCATATCCACTAGCAAAACACTGGGATATTGGCTTCTCAGCAGCCCTCCTCCCTTGTTTCTGCTTGTTAAGGAGAAAACATGCATAACAAATAACTCTTTAAAAATGATAGAGATGTTGCTTTCAGCCTGTCTTCTATTTGTAGAGACCATTTTAATAATTACCATCTGGAATAGTTCTTTACTTGTCTAATCAGAATAATAAAAACAATAGGTAACATTTATTGACAAACTACTATGTGCAAAGCGTTGTTCTCAGCTTCACATACTGTGTTTTTTTCCATATTAATTTTTAAGCATAGAGAAAAGGTAATTGATGTTTTCTCCCTTTTACAAATTAGGAAGTCAAATTCAAGAAGATAGAAAAGAAAAAAAAAAAAAAAAAAAAAAAAAACCCAAGCTGATTGAGGACACTTATCTAGTCAATGGCAGAAGTAGAACTTGAATCCAGTTCTTCACAATGCCATGTCCAGCATTCATTCCATTCTATGAGGCAGTAAAGTTTAAGCCATACTCAAAACAAAAGAATCTTTGCTGTTATAGTAGATTGCTATCCTAAACAGAAAGCATATTAATGTCAAGTTCTCAAGTAGAACATAAATGATGTAGTCCTCTTCAAATCCATCTTGGTTTATAACCTTTATACCTGAGCTAACTTTCCATGACGTCTTCTGTAAATTATAGAAGACAGATTCTTTGGGAGCTCTATCTGGCATTGTTAGTTGTAAGCTCCAAACCAGTATTTGTCAAAATAAAACAAATCTCAATCACATTTTGTGCAAACAGAAGACAAGCCAATGTAGAAGATCAAGTGGTCAAACTGAAACACAGATTGCACTTGGCCCCATGTAGGCATCCTGGACAGATGACAGAACTCCCTGTTGTAGGGCCTGCCTGGAGCCATCTGGAGGTTTACAAGTCACAGCAGCAGCATCCCAGGCTCAGAAGCCCCAGGAGGGAGCCTGATACAGGGAGTCTGAATTCTAAACCATTTATTCTACACCTCTTTGATTTCTCTCTACCTAGATTCCTGAAGTCCCCAGGCAATGGCATTGTGGTAGCAAAACTGTAAACTCTTAGCTGGGCAAGTAATTGGCTTGCAGTTGACCTAGGAGAAAGAGACTGTTTCTAAAATGTGTGTTGAGGAGCACAGAACAATGTTTTAACCTTGACGCCATGCCCCTTTCCTCCCAGATTCAGTAAAAGGGAAAAATAAATTCCTAATATTCCTTCCTCCTCCACTACCCTGTGTCCCTGTATATTCTCCCTGACTTT
Organism: Theropithecus gelada; assembly: GCF_003255815.1. Lineage (NCBI taxonomy): Eukaryota > Metazoa > Chordata > Mammalia > Primates > Cercopithecidae > Theropithecus > Theropithecus gelada. The sequence goes on along the minus strand of NC_037681.1, from coordinate 37,654,131 downwards.
GTGTCTTTGTGTATCTCCCACACTAACCATTCTGCTTCAACTTTTCTGGTACCCACTCATGTTTTTTTTTCCACTGAAATACCTTCTTGAAGTCATAGAACTAGCTATTTATTACAAATGGTTATAATATAAGGTCAATATGTAAATCCAGGAAAGGTTTAAGAATTATCTCAATGTCCCAGTTTCTTTTGTGCTGATATAACAGAATACTAGAGACTGAGTCATTTATAATGAACAGAAATTTATTGACTCACATTTCTGGAAGCTGAAAAGTCCAGGATCAAAGAGCCAACGTCTGGTGAGGGCCTTCTCTCTGTGTTATCACATGGCAGAAGGCGGAAAGGCAAGAGCACACGAGAGCAAGCCCACTCCCACAAACCATTTTTGTAATAGCATTAATCTATTTGTGAGAGTGAAGCCTTCTTAACATAATCATCTCCCATTGGGCCCCACTTCCCAACACTGCAGCACTGGGGACTAAGTTTCCAACACATGGAGTCTATAGTTTGGACACATTTGAACCATAGCACCTGGGTAAAATTAGTGGTTTTGTTTCATTTTATTTTGACTTTTACTAAATGACAAGTGTTTATTCTTTCAAGGGCACACACATCTGCATGGCGCTTTTTGGATCTTTTGGGCCTGTAGAACAACTTTCTCATAAACCGCTTCTGATTCAAAGACAGAAGTCTCTAAATTGCCTCGCATACACTTTCAAATAGTACTAAAGTGACCTGTTTTTTTTTTTTCCTTCTCGTCCAATGTCCAGTCATAGCTCATTTTTAATGCATGCAGCTTGCATCCAGCTTGAATACAGAAAAAGTTCAGATGCTATATATGCCATCTGCATCTCCTATGATGATCTTCCTTTGATTGGGTAATCTGAATTCCCCTTGATTCTTCCTGTGCCTCATTTGGCAAGAGGATAGTTGTTCTCAACCCTGGCAGCCCATTAGCATCTCCTAGGGGCACTTAAAAAATACTGATATCCAGCCTCTTCCCCAAGATTTGGATTTAATTGTGTGAAGTGGAGTTAAAGGATCAATATTCTTAAGATGCATCCCAAGGGGTTTTAATGTGAGCTAACTGGACTTTGGGATTTCTTTTTGTCCTCTGGGTCTACAAAATTCTGAATGCGTAGCTTATTTATAGTAGATGGTAGATGTACCAGCTTTGTTTTTTTGTTTTGTTTTCATTCAGAGGGTTCCTGCCATTTTACAAGTCTTACCTCTCTGTCAAAAAAAAAAAAAAAATCACTTTAAATTTGTAAAGGGGACAGATCCTTTCTCAGCAGAACCTTATAAATGCATTTACACACAGAAATGCAGCATAGCCCCTGAAAAGTGTTCCAACTCGAAAAAGGTGGACGATGTTTTTTGAGATGTCTGTCTTACTACCAGGGCATTTCCATTCCAATGCTTGCTCATTTGTATCTTATTTTTCCAAATGGATAAGTCTTACTAAGCGTGAGAGATGAATTTCTGCAAGTTAGAGAAACAGCAATGTGATCAATCATTCTGTTCCTTGCTGCCAACTTTCTCTCCTCAACAACACAATGATAGATCTGCTTGAGGGGATAACATCAGAAGTTTGCTCCCAAATTTTCCTCTGCTCAAAGAGAAGTTTTGTTTGTTTGTTGGGAGTGCTGAGTCCATGGAAAGAGGGGTATGGACACGTATTCGGGAGTCAGTGAAATAGTGGATGAAGCTTTTCTTCTATGCCTTAAACTTTACATGTCAGAAAATATCCAGTAGCAACTTTACTTTGATTTTGTGTTTTATTAAAACAGTGACAATTAAAGAGAGAACATTACTCTAATTAAGTAATTGAATAAAATGTTGAACAGATGCACTCTGGCTGCTGTGGACAGCAGATCCTCATTTACAATGGTGAGCACAGCAAAGCCATCTGGACTTTTTTTGTCCACTTTTGTCTAAATTGGTTTTTGTTTTTGGAGATGCCACTCCAAGAATTTTCATACCATTAAGACTGCTGCTTTCAATAGCACAAGGATAGAATAGAGAATAGTGTTCACAGTATGATTGAGGAAGTCTTCTTCTTAGACATCTCATACTGGTCAGGAAGGACCAAAGGGCTTTGCTTCTGCCTTTTCTCTATTACTAGATCATAAGCTGACTAGCATGCTAACTTGGTATTAGGGTATCTTTTTGTATGTAGAATTCAACAAGATACATCCTCAAAATCTAAACTTCCCATATGCCCGATTGCCCAAAAGCAGAAATGGGACAGAGATTTATGTAATGAACTAGCCAGCATGAATTCTCTCACATTGAGAACTGCTCTGATGTTGAGCATGGTACCATCTGCTACAATAAAAGGATCAAACTCCTATTTTGGAGGGGAGAATAGAATATCTAATCATTTGGCCTTAAACTCATGAACTGTGGAAGGCAGAATGCATCTAGTGCTCAATCATTAGTCTGACGGGTGGTGGTTTTGTTTGTTTTTCTAAGTACAGAAAAAAAAAATCAGAAGAAAATTTTGAACCTTTTGCCCAAGGCACACTGCGTCCAGCAGATGCTTCCGTGTTCTTTGACCAGGTTTGTTTGTTTCAGGAAACATATTTATCTTTCCCCTAGCATTTCATTTGCACAATGGACTATATTACTTAATTAGTATCCATTTACATACTATACTATTCAAAGAAAAGCTATAGACTGAATCTAATTTGATAGTGTATCAGGGGTCCTGACACTAAGAGCAGAACACCTCATGTGAGGGCAAGCAGAGGTACACCAAACTGTGTTAGGTCTCAGTATTTGGACTCAAGACTGTGTACATGGATTTGTTCTCTGGATCTATCTATATATGAGTTCTAGAATTTGCTGGTACTCAAGAGGACTGTATGTGCATGTGCATGTGTATGTGTATGTGTATGGTGGCTTGAAGGATAATCCACATACCTTCCCCCTGCTCCATCCCTCAAAGAAAGTAGAATTATCTCAAATACTCAGAAGAAGAGATGTCCCTGAAAATAATTTACTAGAGAAAGTGGAATACAATTTTAGAAACCCTCTGCAAGACCCATTTAATAAGTTTAAGATGGCACATTCTCCATACAAGGAATAGGTGCATAAGTAACGACTAAGTTGAAATGAAAGTAGATATAAAAGGGAATTATCTGAAATAACAGAATTTAAATCTGTTATTAAATAAAATCAAAATCTAGTATCTGAATAAAAATCTACAAAGGAAGGAGAAAAAAAGAAGTAAAATTTAAAAACAAAAGGAAAACAATAGAAATCAAAGATGTATCTGAGGCCAGGTGCAGTGACATATGCCTGTAATCCCAGCTACTTGAGAGGCTCAAATGGGAGAATGACTTGAACCCAGGAGTTCAAGACCATCCTGAGCAATATAGTGAGACTTTGTCTCAGATTTTTTTTTGAAATGCAGAAGAAAAATAAAAAGTGAAAACGTGGATAAAATGATAATAGGTATGAGACTCAGAAAGCAAATACCCAATCCCAGAAAGATAGGTGTTCCAAGAAAAAAAGATAATAAATCAGAGATAATCCTGAAAGGAATATGATGTACATAATTTTATGGAGCTGAAAAAATACTTATGTTTGCAAATAAAAAAGAGTTACTATGGTCTAGACCAAGCTTGTCCAACCCACAGCCAATGGGCTGTATGCGGCCCAGAATGGCTTTGAATGCAGCCCAACACAAATTCATAAACTTTCTTAAAACATTATGAGATTCTTTTTGTTGTTATTATTATTATTTTTAGCTCATCTGCTATCGTTAGTGTTAGTGCATTTTATGTGTGGCCCAAGACAATTCTTATTCTTCCAGTGAGGCCCAGGGAAGCCAAAGGATGATTAATTTCTAATCCCATGACTTTGGGCAAGTCTCTTAACTTCTCTGTGCCTCAATTTTCTAATTAATGTAATAGGGGTAATACTAGTGTCTGGCTCAAAGGGTTGTGCAGGTTTTAAATAAGTAAATGCTTCTAGAGCATTTTGAATGGTGACTGAAGCATAGTAGGCAGTTATAGGTGTTTTTAATGAAATAAATAAAAAAGGCATATCTATTTTAATACACATTTTGTTGAATAGGTAGCTCAACATCAAGTGATTCTCAGTGCCTGGACTGTTCTGACTTGTACCTGCACCCTGGTCATTGGGCTCCTATCCCCATGTAATCCCATCTTGCCTCACTCTCTCTGCTGAGAATACTGCAGACAATTTTTGTTAGACGCATTATCCAAGAGAAGGCCAGTAGGAGCAAATAGGAAGGCTCTTAAGCAGACTTGCCAAGGGGACCCACACGATAAGCTTTCCATATAATGACCTTGCTTTTGTGCAACACCTGTGAACCAGTGCTAATTGGAAAGTACTGCATAGCTCCAAGAGCACTCTGGATTCGAGGCAGCCATTCAGAGAAATATCTGCATGGATCATATATTTGCTTAACCCAAACAGATTTTTTCACGCATAGGGTGATCAATATGAGTTAGAGGCCAAAACCAAGGACAAAATGTTATACAATAAATTGACTTATGCAATGTTGCATTGCTTTCAGTATCTTAATTAGCCGGCTTTAAAATCCAAAAGAAAATCAATAACAATGTTGGGACTGTAAGATGAAAGACATACTATTGTACTTAGTTAACACTTAATTATGCTTAACTTCAGATTGATCCTATTTCAGCAGGTAATTCTGCTGCTTTTTTTTTTTCCCCCAGAAAACAGGACAGGAGTCCAGGAATAGCATTGGGTAAGAAAAAGTTTAGGGGAGCTATAAGAAATACCGCAGGATAAATTATGATTTACTCTTTGCAGAGTTCAGCAATAATGTCATTATGCAGATGCCAGGCCAGAGTTAAGTTGATAGAATATTTTTTTGACACTTACAGGTATGTATGTTTCTAATCCAAAATATATTTGGACAGTAGTTATAGTGTACAATTATATGCTTAATGAAATTTGAACCTTAATAAAACAAAGTACAGAATAATGCTACATCAATGCAGTTTCTTATGTTGTAGCAGAACAATGAGGTTTACAGCTAGAAGATTTAGGTTTAAAGATCAGGGTTTAAAGTCACTTACCTGGTGTGTGACCTTCGGCAAGTTTCTTAACAGGATCAGAGATTCTTCAGTTATAAAATGAGCATAACACAGCCTATCTCACAGGTGTTTGGGAGGATTCACCATTAACATGTACATATGTGCCAACTCTGTGCCTGGACTTTGTAGATACTCAAGAAATCCTAGCCCTTTCCTCCTTTAGGGAGAGGCAGTGCAGAGGATAGAAATTAACATGGCAGCTCCTCATGGAAGTTCCATCTCCTGAGGCCAGGAATACTCCAAGGCTATCTCTGCCAATCAGAGCATTTAAATGGGAATTTAGAGAAAAGTAAGGTGTGTGTTCTTTGAATGTCAGGATATACCAGATCCCAAAGTAGCCTTGTAAAGTTCTCTGATACCAGCTCTTGTCTCTGAAGGATTCTGTCCTCCTCTAGGAAAACTTCTTTAAACATCTCAGCACTTGGGAAACTTTTCTTTCCTCAGAAACTGTAGCTCTGGGAACTTTATGTAGTTCCTGGGAAACTCTTGCATTGCTTTAAAAGTCAGTGTGGATGACTCAGCTATTTCACTCACCTGAAAGCCCCTGGGTGTTTGGAGCTGCACCAACCTAACATATTCTCTCTCTATAACACCTAGTGGGAGAAGAGCGGAGAAAGAAGGAAGAGAACCAAAGCCAATTTCCAGGCTGTAGGAGACGCTCAAGAGAGAGGTCTGCCCGCCTTTGGAATTAGTCCCAGAACCAGCACCAGTTGCCCTGGTTGGCATCATTCCTCTTAGAGAAAGAGCCATACACTAAATATCTGTATTTCATTTTTTAAAAAACTTAAACTACTTTCCCACTTCCTATTCTATGGGAAAAGTTCCCATTCTACATAAAGCCAATGTTTTCATTTGTATCTATATTTGCATGCCAATCCTTCCTTCCTTCCTTCCTTCCTTCCTTCCTTCCTTCCTTCCTTCCTTCCTTCCTTCCTTCCTTTCCTTCTTTCTTTCCTTCTTTCTTTCTTTTCTTTCTCTCTCTCTCTCTCTCTTTCCTTCTAGACGGAGTTTCACTCTTGTTGCCCAGGCTGAAGGTCAGTGGCGCGATATTAGCTCACTGCAACCTCTGCCTCCCGGGTTCAAGTGATTCTCATGCCTCAGCCTCCCGAGTAGCTGGGATTACAAGCATTTGTATTTGTAGTAGAGATGGGGTCTCACCATGTTGGTCAGGTTGGTCATGAACTCCTGACCTCAGGTGATCCACCAGCCTAGGCCTCCCAAAGTGCTGGGATTACAGCCATGAAATAAAACCTATGAGTCATTATTACTGCAGTGAACTAACTTTACACTCCACCTGCTTCTTACTGGGTGAGGGGCTTCAAAATTCTTTTTATTTTCTATCAAGTGAGTAAAATCCTGTGAGAGGCATTGTAGTAGAAGGAGTAAAAGTGCTGGAATGATGTTTAGTGTGTGGTAAGCGCACAATAACTTACTAGAGGAAGTGTTCACTGGGTGGCTCAAGGTTGAGGGGTGTGGGAAGATGTTCAGGGAGAGAGAACATCATGAAGAAGTGAGAATGCTATGCTATATGTAGGGCATGCATGCAGTTCCTTATGGCTGGAGCAGAGTGTGCGTGGAGAGAGAGAGAGGCAGCATGAGAGATGATATTGGATATTTAATTCTTTATGCCTAGACTTAGCCAGGTTGGAACCAGCAGCAGTGAGAGCTCTTCTCTAAAAAGGGATGAGAAATAAAGTTTCATATCGAGAGGTAGGAGCATTTGGGGTAACAGGAATGTGCAGCAAAGCCACGTAAGGTGGAAGATTTTCAGCCAGACCCATGAACTAGTTCAGTGGAGTGTGAAATATGCTTTGCAGGAAAGATAAAAATGAAATATTAAACTTCCCATCAATGTTTGAGGTATTTTCAGTTGGGCCTTATTTTCAAAACATGCAGAAAATTCAACTTCCTCAATTTATCATCCCATGCAGGCGTCTCGTGTGCGTTATATTTTGACAAAGGACTAGAAACTCCAGACAGGTTTAATAGAAAGAAAGGGGCAGCCACACCTTCCTGTGGGTTTAGAACAGGGGTTCTAGAAGTGGTGGGCAGAGAGGCTGAATGTGGAGGGTGTCCCTACAAGGAGGACAACATCCCTCCCTTCAGACTGGCTGACTCTTGCCAGTCTTGCCAAGTTGAATGCCATCAGCACGCATTCCAGAATGCGTTCTCAGATCTGCTCAGACTAGCTGCTCCTGTGGCACTTTACACCACCCCTAATGCCAATTAAATTCTTTGTTTATGAAAAGGCTTTCTCCACTGGACTGTGAATTCTTTGAGTCAAGGATAGTTCTTATCCATCTTTGGAGCCTTAGCACAGGGGATACTCAATAAATATGTGTGCAGAAGGCTTTCTCAAGGGGGCTCAGGAAGTTGAACTTGGACGGTTATATGGGGCTTGGATTTTCTAAACCATTTCTAAACAATCTGGAGGAGGTGGTGCTGGCCCTGCCCATGGCCTGCCAGCTCTGTTGCCAACTCTAATTTCAGAATCAACCTTAAAGGAGAACTCAGAGTAACACTCAGGTGGTAGCTGGTGAAGGCTACTTTCCTCACAAGCAAAACTGGGATAATCATTCTAGTTTGTGACCTGGGCAGTCCATTTATCTCTTCCTTCTTTAGTTTCCTGATTTGTAACATGAACAGCATAATGCCATTCTAAAGATCCACTATGGGATTCAACAGGAGAATGTATGCAGTCATGCCTAGAAAGAGTGCTCCATATACACTTCCTTTTCTCCTTGAAATCACTACTACAGATAGTCCAGATCCCCTCATGACCTTTCTCACTGAAATCAACAGTTTCCCAACTGCTGAAAAATGGATACCATTGTCTCTGTCAGACAGTTGAACTTTCATGTCAGCTTCTTTTTTTTTTTTGAAGCAGATTTTCACTCTTGTTGGCCACGCTGGAGTGCAACGACATGATCTCGGCTCACCCCTACCTCTACCTCCTGGGTTCAAGTGATTCTCCTGCCTCGGTCTCCACAGTAGCTGGGATTACAGGCATGTGCCACTATGCCCAGCTAATTTTTATTTTTATTTTTATTTTTAGCAGAGATGGGGTTTCTCCATGTTAGTCAGTTTGGTCCCGAACTCCTGACCTCTGGTGATCCACTTGCCTCGGCCTCCCAAAATGCTGGAATTACAGGCATGAGCCACCATGCCCGGCCCAGTTTCTTCTTATGTCAACAATCAAAACCTATTCTGTGTGTTCCTTCCATGTGAAGGGTACTCCTGGATTGGGTGACAGCAAGTATACTGCTGTATAACAAACTACTCCCAAACGTACTGGCTTTATACAGTCCTTTTTTTTTTTTTTTTTTTTTTTTTTTTGCTCAGGACTACTCTGCGGGTCAGGAATTCAGGGAGGCTTCATTGGATGGTTTGTCTTTGATCTACGTGGCAATAGCTGGGATGGCAGAGGATCTGCTTTGAAGACAGCGTCTTCACTCATACCTGTAATCCCTCAGTGTTCTGTGGCCTCTCTCTCTTCACCTGGCATCCTCAGGTTGCCTCCAGGTGGCTTGAATTTCTCTCAGCTTGGTGGTTTCAGGACAGTCAATCTGCTTACATAGAAGTTGACTTTCTCAGTGGGACCATTTCAAGAGTGATTGTTCTAAGAGATCAAGGCAGAAGTTTCAAGGCTTTATATGAACTGGCTTCAGAAATCACATAGTATCATTTGTGGTACACTGTGTTGGTTACAGAGGATCAACTCAAATTCACTATGGGAAGGGATGACAAAAGGAAGTGAGTACAGGGAGGCATGGTTCTTTGGGAGTTATTTTGGAGATGAGCTATCATAGCAATTGATTGCCCGTGATTTTCTGCTTTTTTTTTTTTTTTCCCTTAAATCTCCTGACCTACTGAAATTTCCCGGGTAAAAATCTCAGAGCTTACTGACGCTGGGAAATGCTATCCAAAGAGATCATGTAGAGCTAGTGTCAGAGGATTTTTCAAGGTTATTTTAGGAGCTGGTATATCCTGACATTCAAAGAATACACACTTTTCTTTTCACTAAATTCTAATTTAAATGCCATGACAGGCAGTGAGATAGACTTAGAGTATTCCTGACCTCAGGAGGTGGGACTTCCATGAGGAACTGCCATCTTAACCTCTGTCCTGTTCACTGCCTTTCTACAAAGGAGAAAGGGGTTAGGATTTCAAGTATGTGCCAGGCACACACTTGGCACATATGTACATGTTAGTGGTGAATTCTCCCAAAGACCTGTGAGATAGACTCATTTCATAATTGAAGAACCTCTTGTCCCATTAAGCCACTAGCCTGAGGTCACACAGTAGGTAAGTGGCAACCCTGAGCTTTAAACCTAAATCTTCTGGTTTTAAAGCACATTGTTCTTCCACAGCACAAGAAACTGCATTTATGTAGCATTACTCTGTACTTTATTAAGGTTCGAGTTTCATTGAGCATATAGCTGTGTACTAACTACTGTCCAAACATATTTTGAATTAGAAATGTACACACCTGTAAGTCTCAAAAAAAATTCTATCAACTTTGGTCTGGGCTCTCCAGAGTGCTCTTGGAGATGTGCAACACTTTTCAATTAGCATTCTCTTTGGCCTGATGGATGAGGAGAACGGGGATGGCCAGCTATCTCCTTTTTCCAAATATGAGATCCCCAGTGTTAGAGGTCTCACTCTGGCTTTCAGTGGGGCACATGCTCATGAGCACACTGCCCTTGAGCATGGCTTGCTTAGTGAGCCCACAGGAAATCAGGAAATTCACAATGATAAAGAATGATGGAATAAATGAGATGCATGGTATTTTTCTTAGACCTCTTAAAAGACTGGCAACAAATTGGGGCTTGAAATGGAAATTAATTTACATGAATCAAGAAAAACCAGAGGACAGGTAGTAGGATTGATAATGTTAAGTAGGAGGAGAAGAGAAAGAATTATATGTTAAAGGAGAGGTGAGAAATGGCCATACATTGCAATTGGCTCAAGGCAGAGAAAAGTAATTCTACACTTTATGATAGCACTACCAATTATTCACTGTCGGTGCTAAGAAATATTTGTCAGCTCTCAACTTGTAAATGGAGATAAATCTTACATGTTCAGTTGTGTCAGGTTATCATCTGGTCTACACTAATTGAATTTGTAATAGACCAGCCTGAGTCCTGACTCTCCACAAACCTTCTCCTGACTACTCCATCACGTGCTGATTCATGAACTTACATTGTTACGCTACAGAGCTTTACATGATTAATTAACTAGATTATGAGTCTTGAGGCAACAGTTCTTTCACTATACTTTTCCAACTCCCTACCCTTGCTCAACATATGCACATACACACGCACATGCTCATACACACACACACTCACACACACATATTCACACTCACACAATATACTCACACACTAACACACCACACACTCACAGGCACATATCCTTTTCTTCCAGCACAGGCCTAAATCCATAGGAAGCACATAATATACACTGGGTGAAAGAACTGGGTTCCACATACTCAAAAACATTTAATGCAGAACAATGCATAGCCTTTAACTAATTCATTGATGATGCCAGTCTAATTTCAGGTGTTATTACTAGGCCTGTTTAGCTTGGCCCGTTTGCCATCAGCTCTGTTGGTGTTTGTAGCTCCTCTTAGATGAACATTTCCCAGAGTGGTTCCTCCAGAATGTTACTTTGGAATGTTAACACATTACATGCAGTATTGGAAGATCTACAGTTCATACTGGTATATTAAATGCCCTGAGAAGACCTGCAGGAAAGGAAGTCATTGTTTGAGTGAACATTTTCCAAATTAATTTATTTGACCATAGGTTATCTCTTAAGACAGCAGCACCTATTTATTTTCCAGGAAAGTAGTGTTTCCTAAAATACATTTTGGGAAATGATGGCCCACAAACCCCTGCTTTGATTCTTTATCTTCCTTGTTCTTGTGTTTGGTACTATCTACCTCCCTATGCCTCAGGCCCAGGGCTTACCTTCTTGCTTCTGAGTGGATAGAAGCTCTGAGAACCTACAGAAAGATGCCGCTTTAGGCTAACTTAGCATTGTTTCAGGCTAGGAGGGGCCCCAGAAATACCATGTCCAATCTTTCATTTCAGAAACTAGGACATAGATGCAGATGAGGAGAAGTCCACTGAACACACTAAAGTTAGAACTGCAGCTAAAACCCAGGCCTCCAAGTTTCAAAGAAAGAACATTTCTCCCCTTCTCTTTTTCCTCCATTCATAGTGAAGCAGTTTCCTAGAGAGCCAGCATTTGGGCCCTGCTGGCTTCACTGAAAGTAGGCAGGCTCAAAAGCTGGTAGAGAGAATTATGATTTCTCCAGGATATAATTAGTGATTTTGAGGAGTTCAATGCATGTCCTGGAAATGGAGAAGATTGGCAACTGGAGCCCATACTTTGGCAGAGGCTGAATGCTGCTTCTAAAACTCCTGGAACAATATAGCGCATTAGCTGCTCCTCCTCCACCTTGAAATAAAGGCTTCTGGCTCCCATGGGCTGGGCAAGGCAGAAAGGGAACAACTTGATTTTCAAATAAAGACCTTCTTTGAAAATTTTCCCAGAAGACATGATTTGTGGGAGCATAGCCCAGTGGTAAGTGATGGTGTAAGGAGTAGTTCAACATGACCCCTTGGGAAGGCCCAGATCAAACATTCGAGGGATGTGGAAATCTTAGAGCAGTAAGCTGTGCTTTGGAAAGCAAGGCCTTACTTCCTGAGGCCAAGCTGGGACAGTGTTATTAGTCTGTTCTCACACAGCTATAAGGACACCTCCTGAGACTGGGCAATTTATAAAGAGAAAGAGGTTTAGTGGAGTCACAGTTCCACATGGCTTGGGAGGCCTCACAATCATGGTAGAAGGCAAAGGAGGAGAAAGGCACATTTTACATGATGGCAGGCAAGACAGCATGTGCAGGGGAACTACCCTTATAAAACCATCAGATCTCGTGAGACTTATTCAGTATCATGAGAACAGCACGGGATAGACCCATCCCCATCATTCAATTACCTCCTGCCAGGTCCCTCCCACAACATGTGGGAATTATGGAAGCTACAATTCAAGATGAGATTTGGGTGGGGACACAGCCAAATCATATAAGAGGGCCTAGGTGGTTTCCTTCTAATGAGTTTGTTTGCTGCAGGCTCTGTGGTAACGCTGAGGCCAGAGGCAGAAAGTGAGGTGACCAAGGGAAGTAGGAGCTATGTGATAATTTTTGTATACTACCCAGACCTCCCCAAAGCCTGGAGATCTAGGAGAAAACTGAAGCCAAGGAAAATACTACAGATAAAATTAATGGAGAAGATCTAAAGTTGACAAGGGGCCAATAGCAAGAAAGGGGTTTGGTGTAGCCTTTCAAACTCTTGATAAATGGTCACCTGCAAGAGGCGTTGGGACTTCAAGATCATTTAATGAGTATGAGAGACACAGTTCTGCCCTTGTTCTGTATATCACAAATTGTTTCTGTCCTGAGAAGATCAAGACAATGAGTAAACTATGCCCAAGTAGGGTCCAGGGTCCCACTGTCCACCTGGGGATGGAAAAAGGGTACGGGTCTGAATCCATAAACTTTTCATGGCTGCTTGTGTTCCCCAAGCCATGTAAGAAGCTAGTCACTGCTGGCTCCTGGGAGGGGCTTGTTCAGTGTCTCATTCTGTGGGAAAGGACCTTTGTACCTTTTAGCACATGAACTTCTCTGGAAGTTTAGCACATGAACTTCTTTGTCTGCAATACAGGTTCTTTGGCTCTGGGAATGCACAATAACACTTAGGAGCCAAATGCTTTGGCCCTCACCCCATCTGCCCTATTCAGTAACTCGTAACAGGCATACACAATTGCACACACACACACCTTCACTTGTGCTAGGGAGGAGCAGCACAAAGCCCCTCAGCCTGGGATCTCCTTCCCTCCCTCCCAGGGATATGGGCTTTAGAGCCAGAGAGAAAGAATCCAACCCGTGTGGAAGGAGGCAGAGGCACCACAGCACAATGTTCATCAGCCAGACCTTCTCTGTGTGGGAAGCAGAAAATCAAGAGAAGTGGTCTATGGTGCCTGCCCACAAGGAGCCTTCACTCCTACACAGATGCAAGGGGGCATATATGCTAGGTTGTGAGGAGCTGAGGAAATCCATATGTGCTAGAAAATGGAGAGCAGATCTCCTGAAGTTTTAAGGCCTTGACTGAGGCCTCCAGGGATTATTCTATGCCAGGGAGCAATTAACAGACAGGAATCCCAGGCTTACTCCACGTTGCAGGGACATGAAATAACTCAGCGAAGGGTTTTAAATATTTGTCAAAAAGTGGTACAAGTGTTACGGAATCCTGGCAAGTAGGAAGGCAGAGCACAGCCCTGGGGAGAGGAGGGACAACTGAATGCTAATGGGATGGGTGATGAGAAGAAGCTAGGCATTGCTAGCATTCACTTATTCTAGGCTTAGCTCCTGCCCAAGCAGAAAGGTCTCTCATAGCCAAAAATATGGATCTGCCTTTTCCATTGAAGTCTGAGTGTCTTGTGCCTCATTTGGCCTCACTCCCCTACTGCCATCTTTCCAGGGCTGATATACAGACCTAGGCTCTTATAGGGCTGTATTCAAGCCACATAGCTGTTCATTCCAATTCAGGGTCGTAGGTCCTAGGTTAAATCTTTCCACCCATGCATTCATTCGTTTATGCATTCATGGCAGAATAACTTAAACTGCACTGTGAAAAGGTGAAGTGCTGGGCACATCTTCCCCAATTCCACTTCTAGCACTTCTTCTACCACACACCCTGGTTTTGGTGAGACCAATTATTACTGTGGTCCTGTGGTCTTGTCTTGGAATTTCTGGAAAATGTTTCAGAGGTCTTCCTACCTAATACAGGAAACGTGCAAGCTTGGTTGCTGGGGTGTGTGACCTTGTGACTTACATAATTGCACAAGGTCTTGCACTCAGAAGGACTCACAAGAGGCTTATTGCTCTGCTATGGCTGTCTTTAAATTCTTAATTATTTTTTCAAAAGGAATCTTACATTTTCATTTTGTTTTGGGTCCCATAAATTATGTAGCCAGTTCTGAACACGTGATGAGGACCCTAAACTCTATTACAAAAACCTTGATCACCAGGACCTCATTACCTTTCCACTGTTAACTCTAAATGGTAAAGGCTTTCTTTATATTGAGCTGAAAAACACTCACATCTAACCAGCTCTGTCCTCTGAGATCTAAAGAGCAGATTTTGGAAAGATGGATGGATGGATGAATGAATGATGACAAAGGGCTGGCCACTTGCACACTTCCCTTAGGAAAGATAGGGAGTCGTTAAGACATGTTCCCAGAGGCCACGCTCATTCTGAGCATTAGCAAAGTCTATGATGGAAAGAGTAAAAATTTCCTCCAAGGAAAGCTTGTTCAAGTCACACATCCTGATGGTCTGATGATTGCATCTGTGTGCAGAGCATTTTGGGATTTAAAGAAACACATGTTTTCATAATCTGTCTTATATATTTAATAACAATGATGTAGGTTCAAACATCTCCAATTTATAGAGGAAGGTATAAACTATGATATAGGTATAAACATTCCCTACTTTATAGATGAATACAAATTTAGATTTGTATCTTTAAATCCCGGTAACAGGACCTGGACCATCATCACAATCGTTATGTGCTAACAATAGTGCAATATTTCAATGCACACTAATACTAGCATTTGTGGTGGCCTATGTGCTGGCACTCTGCCAAGAGCTTTATATATACTGATAATCATCACCAACCTACAATGAGTACTTTTAGCTTCCGCTCTTTAGGAATAAGGGCACTGAGGCCTAGAGAGGGTAAGGATCTTGCCCAAGGTCACACAGATGGCATGCACGGGTGCCCAGAAAATGCTAGAAGAATGAGTGAAGATGTATCGTATCTCTCCTAGAAGCATAGATTTGGACATAATGGAGCTGTATCCCTGGTGAATGTCCACCCAGCCTCTGTTGTCATCCTCTGATACCACTGAACCCACTAGGTCTTGAGGCTGTCTGTTCTATTTTTGTACAACTTCCATTATAAAATATCTCCCAAATTTTGGTTGAAATTAATTTCTCTGTAGCTTTCACACTTTGATTTCAATTGTGCACTCACTGTTTCACAGAATAGATTTGACTCCTGCTTTTTGTGACACCTTTTAAAAATTTGAGGTTGAAAGATGGAGATGAGGTTGGAAGAAGACAGTGAAAGTGTTTTGAATAACTGCCCAACAACAGGTACCATGAGTGTTGTCGTTGCTATTACTGTTGATATGGGCCTTGGACTGTTCTAGGCACTTTTCTTACCAACAGGGTCCCATTTATAGATGATGGCAAATTCATGTAGAAAACTGAGACCTCAAGAGATGAAGTAATTTTCCCAAGGTCATGCAGTGAGTAGGTGACTGAGTCCAGATTTAATCCCAGGTGTGTCTGGCTTTCAAGTCTGTATTCTTTTGGCCACATTGTATAATCTTTGAAGGTAATAATAATTTCTCTTTTGGATTTTCTTTTTTCCTGTTAAACTGAAATAATGGTAGAAAATGTTGTCTCTCCTCAATTTATTGGACCCTTTGACTTAAGGGAGACAGTGGTTCCCTTCAGGAAATAATAATAGGTAGTTATCTTTTCCAGGGATGGGAAATTTCTGGGCCCATCGTGGTGAGCTACAGCAGCTCTGAAAATGTCCTCTCCCATCCTGTGAGGGGTGGCCAGGCAGAAGGGCAGAGAAATTTATAGGAGTGGTATTTCACTTATTCCTGTGAACAGAGAAGGAAATATTTATAGTTCTACTCATAAAATATTTACTAGGCTCTTATGTAATTTGTTGATAACAAACAGATTTTAGTTAACTTTGAGGTGATGAGCAATCCTGTTAAACAGATGGGACCAATAACAAAATCCTGATTAGACAAATGTTTTCTGTAGCACAGCACTTGTACCACGTTAGGTTTGCCGCCGGCAGAAAATCTCCAAACTAGTAACTGGACCCGAGGTGAAAATAGCAGTGGATTCTTTAATTAATTAATCAATTCTTTTGCTTTCTTTTTCCTGCAGGAGAATTTCTTACATTCCTTGTCAAGGGACTGTTTTTCAGGACTTGCCTTCTCTGTAAGCCCCACTGTCCAATTATTGAAGATAGTCTTAAGGCTACAGACCCTGCCCCTGTTCAATTTGCTTTTCCCCGTACACCCTGCTCAAATGCACACAGCATTTATGATTGAATCCTCTGCAGCAAACTGTTTCCCTTTGCTTCTCAAGTTGAGTTGGCTGATCTCCAATTCAGATTTTCTGAAAACTCATATTGCCTTCTTTCTCTGCAGTGAGCAACTTGGTGAAGTGTTTAAAATGATCCTCCCTGGGCAGCAGCAGCTCCTGCAGTGGAGGCTTGGCGCCGCCTCCCTCAGGGAGGGCTAATCCGCCGGGACCCTGTGCTCTGGGATCCAGCAGCAGGCACTGCCCCCTCCAGAGAGCCTGCCGTGGTAGCTGTCACTACCTGGAGAATTTACTTATTCAAGGTTCCCCACTTCCTCCTCCTCCTTCCTCATAAAGAGACCAGGAATCTTAGAAAAGGTGGGCTTTGATTTGATGTCAGGTTCTGCCTGGGACCCACCAGGCCAGCTTGAGGAGGTCTCTGACCCTGGTGGCCACTCCCTTGTCTGTGGAAACAGGGCTGCTGTGAGCACAGCACTTTACACCCAGCCGGCCATCAGCAAGTGGAACTGTTATTATTATTATTATGCAGTACGGTGTGTTAGACTATATATGACTTTGGTCTTTGATTGTCTACATGAGACTTGGGGATACACAAGACTTCAGCCTCCTTTTAGCTTTGCTGCTTCAAGTGGCCTTTGTCCTAAAGGCGTGGCTCCCAGAGGAGGAAGAGAGTGGCAGAAAGAGCCCCAAGTAAGGAAATCTTGGGTTATGTCCTCATAGTAATCCAAAGCTCTTCACAAGGTGCTGAGCAAGACCAGATTTTCATCTGCTAAGTGGAAGCATCCTATGAAATGACTTTGTGATCCCTCTGGCTCTTATACTTTTAAATGGAGATGTTTAAGGAAAAGCAGTGATATGAATTACAAACTACGGAATGATAGTTTATGGAGATCCTCCATCTCACCTCCATCTCCCCTTTTTTATTTCATTAGATGCTCCTAACTATTCTTTAAGGCAGCGTCCCTACCCCATTTACCAGGTGAAGCCTCTCCATTAGAGTACCTTGCAGAGGCTCCCTGGGGCTAAAGGCAGAGCTGGCATGGAGGTAGGCTGACTTTAAAGACCATGCTCTCTTTTCACTACATGTTGTTCCTTTCGTTGAGGATAGTCCTTGAATTCAGTTCCAGTGCCAGCATTTGGGATCCAAGCCTTTCGAGGATTGCTCAGTCATTTATGAGTATTTTGATATTTAAAATATGCTCTCTGCCATGTCCCTAACATGGGGCAATCCCTTAGAGAAAGCAGTCAGGAAGAGGCACATTGCCTAACTGAAACACTAGTATCAAGTTCTCTAGGTGCCACTGAAGATTTCATGGTTCAGGTTTCCAGGGAGAAGTAGGTGCTTGAATTTAACATCTATTACAGAACTGTCCTGCACTAAGCAGAAGAGAAATATTCTATACAGGGATATCATTAATTCAGTATCTACTGATTTGAAATTTGCAATTACTATTGTTCAATTCATAAAGAACAGATTTGCTTACCAAATAAATAATCCACAAAATTGCCAAGATCTCTATTCTCTCAGGAAAACTGGCTTGTCAAACTGGGAAATTCTTCATGGTAGTTTATTGAAATGTTACCCCTAAGAAGTTTTATATAATTTTTTAAAACTCTTTGAAAATTACCCTAATATGGACTTTCTATATTTAGTCTCTCTTTCTCCTTTATTAGCTTATATTATTGAGGCTTAGAGATACATTTTAATGTATTTTAAAATCTAGACTGCAGGAGAAGCTGCTCATCTCAAATCTTCTTATGTCTCTTTTCATTCTTCCTATCTTTCTCTTCCCCCACCCTCAGTCCCTCCAGAAAGACATTGATAACCCGACTAATCAATTCCCTGAGCATTGATTGGGATACATTTCCTCTTTATTGCTGGTACAGATCAATGTAATTAAAAACAGGAGTTCATGCGGTACTTTCTCTCCCTTTTGTTCCACCTGGCAGAATGGCAGGCTAAATCAAGCCCCGCTTGGAACCCTGCCATGCCTCCCTCTTTGCAAACATCACTACATGTATTATCATTGCTTTGAGATGGTAGATCCTGAGACCCAAATTTGTAATTAAGGGATTATTGCAGTCTTTCAAGCTAAGCCTCATGTTCTGCTATGGACTGAATGTGCCCTTCCAAAATTTATATGTTGCAACCCTAGACCCCAGTTTGATGGTGTTTGAAGATGGGGCCTTTGGGAGATAATTAGGTCATGAAGGTGGAACCCTCATGATAGGATTACTGCCTTGTATAAGAAGAGACACTGGAGCGCTTGCTTTCTCTCTCCCTGCTCTCTGTCATGTGAGGATTAGCAAGAAGGTAGCCTGTCCACAAATTGTTTCATAAAAAGTTACTAAGAATTTCAAGATGATGACAACAAAGCATTAAATCAAATGCATGGTTAAATCATTGGCACTGTGTGACTGCACCTGCCTATGAAGCAGGCCCAACCTCTAGGCTATGCCAAGGGGGATGGATTTTGTGCTCATTGCTATTGGAAGTGATTAAAATACCAGCAGCACGAGGAAGACTTAGAAGTAATGTAACTCAATTACTTAATTTGAGATAAAGTAAGGTGGTATGAGACATAAAAGTTGGTAAAAGTATCCTTGGTCTTAAGAGACAGGAAACTTGAATTCTCTCAGCTCTACCTTTTTCTTGTCATGTGGTTTTGAACATGGAAAAGCCTCATCTATTCCTCCCACTCCCACTTCCCTCAGCTCTGGTGCCTCAAGAAAACCCAATTCTGGAGCCTTGGAATCTGAATTTTGAAAGATCTCTGGGTGGTTCTAATGTGGTGTCAAATTAAGCGATGATAGCACTAAAGCGTCTATGCTACACACATATTTATAGATATTGCATTCTCCTTCTGCTATCTGTTGACCCAAATCAGTCTTTGACACAAGCCCCAGAATTGTTAAGCTAATGCTTTGCTTTGCTAATCCAGGAAGAGAATGTTTTATTTTTTAGACTGAGATGCAATTGCCTGGTAGGAATGGTGGTCACTGGGCACATTGGTTGTACAGAGTGTCCAGAGGAAGAAAGTCAGTGGTGGAAACACCTCAGGGGCTCCTATACCTCAAAAGGTAAACTCATTTACAGTGTTAATTTATTTGACTTTCTGTTTAGTGAAATGTTTGTCATTTCACTTTGCCCGGATTATTTTTGCTTCGATCACTTCCTTCTTTATCTCTCAGAATGGAGTCTGAACATCTACCCTTAGCTGTTGTCTGTTGTCCGTACACGTGGTTGGTGATGCAGGGGCAATGAGTCATCAAGTGTGTTGATGACAGCAACACCTCTGAGCATTTCCTAATTGTCTAGGTTTCAATTATTAGAGAATGCTGACATCAAAATTCATAAACTAGTAAATTTGTGGGCAAAATTCCTAAATATTTGTAAAATGTTAAGGGACCATTTTCAGATGTTAAAATGACCTTTTAAACATCTCAGTATTTAAAAAGCTTCATACTGCATGGTTTATTTGAAATAGTGTGTGGGAGGAGAATCAAAGAAAGTCATTCTGTATTTGGAAAAGAAAAAAAAGCACACTAATTCTACAGTGCAGAAAAGGACCTTTGAAAGGTGTCCTTCACTTGCCTTTCTTTGAGGTTAATTATATACTTTTAAAAGTACTTCCCACAGGAATGGTTTTTGACTCTTGTGTTATTTTTGTATGTATATGTTACCCCTCCAAATATTTGCCATATTACTGAGAAAATAGCAGTCAAAAGCAACATTTCTTTGCTTATATCTGAAAATCTTTTTGTTTTTTATTGTTAAGAGCAATATGACAATAAGACAGCTTTGCAAAGGAAAGAAATAACACCCTCAGCCTTACATAAATTTTCATCTTGTACTTTTCCTTTTACTTGAGACCATTTTAAAATGATTTTCTCACATGATTATATATAGGATGTGACAAAAGAAGACTGGTTAGAATGTGAAATTAAATTATGTAGCACCATTTTCTCTTTTCTTTCCTGTAAGCATGTTTGCCTTCTTTTTCAGAGCAGAAGAATAGGTGATTACAAGACTGGTTTTGTCTTAGAAATTGAGGATTTTCTTATAAAAATTAGGTGCTCATAGTCTTATACACTGAAAGCTGTCTCTTTCCTCCTCCATCCACCCCCTCCCAGAACTTACCACCTCCTTTCTTCCTTTCTACCCTGTGATCTCTGACCTGTGCATGTCACACAGAATGTCAGATGATGGCTAGCTACAAAAAAGTTCAGTGATTATTGAGATATCATGGTGATTCACACATTTCAGTGAGGACATGGGGACATTATTTTGTTTGAGTAGATATGAGTCAACTTTGCTACTCAGAAAAGGTGGCAGAATTTCGCTGCAGCATACACCACAAATCATATTAGTGATGTAATAACATTGTCAGAGCTAGTGTTACCTACTGCAACAAAACAGTTTCTAAAGACAAAAAAAACCAGTTGTGCTGCAGTTGCCTGGAAATAAAGGAAACTGTAAATCATACATAAATGAGCAGCTAAGCAGATTAAGAACTTGAACAATGGTCCTTGAGGATAGGAACATTGCAAAACCATTATGCAGAGCCATTAAGCCAATGTAGAGGTGATCATGTATTCAGGACCATACTGATCTCGACTCAGTCTCAGTTTTGGTGCCAGAGATGCTGCATGGCTTACATATTACAAAGAATCTTTAACCTTTGCTTTGCTTTCAGATTTTTATTTATACCTGTATTTCTGTCCCAAATAAAAACGAAATGATCAGGCAAAATGTGAAATTGAGAGGATAGACAAGACTATAAAATGAAAGAAGTGAGTCTAATTAAACGTTCTTTTTAAAAGTTGGTCTGATTATAGAAACTTTTTGATATGGCAATGTATGATTGATATGGTGGCATCTACCTAGATATCAAGAAAGTAAATATATTTGGTTCCTGACAGCCACTGCCCTTGAATTCCATTTATATTTATATTCTTCTATCTTTTGTTTTTTCCTCATATTTTTCTTCAGACCTCCCTCAAATATATGACTAAATATTGTTCTAGATTTACTCTTTTTTATATGGTTTTAACTGCAATCTCTCGATTTGGAATATGTACACATTTTATGAATGGGAAGCCTTATATACCTTGTCTGTGAACATTCAGAATCTCAGCCAGAGTTGAAACTCTAACCACACTATTCTCAATACTACTTCAGTTTTCTTTCAGCTTGCCTTATGCCAACCTTTTCGAATGATTACTGTTTCATATGTTCTAAAGCCTAAAGCAAATGAATAAAAGTCCAAAAGATGAGCTAATTTCCATGAAAACTGATAAAAAAAACACCATGACAGGTATTTTCTATAATCTCTGGACAGAAGGAACCCTAAGACACTTACAGGGTGGTTTCCCCAAGTCCTGATTCTCAGCAGCCTCACAGTCTCAGTTTGAACATTGATATTGATGCTTTCTGTGCTAGAATTGGTACTGATGCTGAACTGTGCCAGTCTTTAGGAAGACTGTCCTCAACTGCATCAAAATCAACCTCCTTAAAACTTCGGTTTACTTCAACTGAATCTAGCAATTACTGACTACCAGGAATTTACGTTGGCACTGGGTTACAGAGATCAGTAAGGAAGACACATTTTATAAGGCACTTAATGTTTAGTGAAAATGATGACCAGGATTTTTTTTTTTAGGGTAAATAACAGAAACCCACACAAACCACATGACGCAAAAAGATAATATGTAAGAAAGATCCAATGACTAATCTAACATCATGTTCTGGAGGATCCAGACACTCAAACCACATCAAGAGCAATCTAGCTCTTTAAAGCTCTAAGCTCTTCTTTTCTCTGTTTTAGTTTTTTTGCTGTCAGGCTCTGTCGGAGTGGTGGAAGACATGATCCTTAGTAGCTCCTGGCTTATGTGAGTCTTAAAGTTGGAGTCTTAGAGAAATGCAAGTGCCTTTTCTCTAATAGTATGAGCAAAAATCCAGTGGAGGATTCTGAGCAGGTTTGCGTCATATGACACCCCAGGAGGGGGCCTAGATGTTATTTGGATAGGGTGAGTATAAGCATTTAGCTGTACCTAGACCATCTAAAATAGATTCCCCATAGAGGGATTTTATTACTAGAAGACACAATGAAAGGGGAGCATACTTGCCGCAAAAACTGTATCTACCATGCTCCGTTATGGTAAAGGACATAGCATGTCTCTAATATTTGAAAAAAGAAAAGTAACTTGCCACTGCTTCTCTACCACGAATATGCCCACATGTGCAATGCATGTGCATACATACACACTGCTTCTATTAACTTTCCTGTCTGTCAACCAAGAAACATGCTATGATGGTTAATTTTATGTGTCAACTTGACTGAGGACTGTCAGGCCTTTGGACTAGGACTGAATTATACTAGTGGTTTTCCTGATTCTCCAGCTTGCAAACAGTAGATTGTGGGACTTCTCAGTCTCCATAACCTTGTGAGCTGATTCCTATAATATCTATCTATCTATCTATCTATCTATCTATCTATCTATCTATCTATCTATCTATCTATCTATCTATCTATATCTATCTCTTTCTTATTGGTTCTGTTTCTGTTTTGTGTAGGCCATTTAGAAAAATGAGTTGGTTTCAAATGTTTTAATGCAGTTGTTTCAAAATTAAAATCGGAATTTTCAGGTTTCACAATACATTGACTCTATAAGGATAGATGTTTTATTTTTGGTCAGCCTATCTTTAGTGCCTAGAACAATATTATAGTACTTTGAACACAGAAGCAACTCAATAGCTAGTTATTAAATTGAGTTTCATGAGAGTATTTGGAAGATGGATTCTTTGTATCACATAAACCAGTCTGCTTAATAATGTCTCATTGAAAAATATGATAAAATGCCTATATTTTCATTAATGTCATTTATAAAGACGTTGATGGGGATAGGGCCGTTGATGAAGCCTTTGTATAATCTTCAAAATTCATTCACTTCAGTTCTATGGTGATTATCCAACCATGCCATAGAGCCTCCTGTCTACTTTTTATTTCAGCTAATAGTGCTACATCGCTTCCACAGTATTATTAGGAAATATTTGGTAAGTGTTTATGGCAGTTTTATTTAATATATTTTCTAATAACTAGACTTATAATGGTATCATTATGAAGAATGATATTAGTTTAGCAGCAAATATTTTCTAAATGAATCAGTTTTAGCTTTTTGTGATTGTCCCCTTATTTTCTATATGACTATAACTGATCTGTTCATCAGCAACTAATTCTAAATGTTGGTCAGGGGAAAAGGTCTCTCCTATATTCTGACATGTCTAAGACCTGAAGGGTCAATTGCATCAACTCTATGTGGTCAGCAGAGGGCAGCGTACAAGAGGAGTGGAGTACAAAGGTCTTCAGGCTGGGAAAGCTGTATCTGCAGTCCCCACCTAACAGTGGGGTTGGTGGTTGAGAGATGCTATAGCTGCTAAGAAAAACATGTTTGTGCGAACTCCTAATCCAATAGGTAGGGGCAAGACTAGAAGCAGATGGTAAGAGAAGTATGCGTGTGCCTGAGGGCAAAGGAAGAACAGTAATCATAATTAATAAATTTATTGATCAGCTACCATTTGCCAAACTCTGAACTAAATACTAAACGTATCTCTCAATGACTCTCACAACAAATTTATGAGGGCAAAAATTTTGTTCTCATTTTATAGATGAGGAAACTGAGTTTCAGGGAGATTGGGTAGTTTGCTCAAAGTCATACAAATAGCAAGTGAAGGAAGGAGAATCTGACTGCCAAGCCTTTGTTATTCCTGCAGTGTCTCATTGCCTCACAAGAAAGAGTGAAAATTATTTTTTCAAGAATCTATGAAAGGGAGGAAGGAAGAAGAGAGAACCAGAATGCAGCCAAGAGGCAGCCTCAGGCCCTGTTAGCCTGGCTGGCCCTGCCAGCTGGCCAGAGTCTAAAAATATCAAGCTCTGGGTCTTCAGTTGCTAAGGCTTTTTTTTTCTTTTCATGATCGTATTTGCTCATTTCCAGTCTTTGGCATCTCTCTCCTCCCCTTCTGTGCCTCAGAGATAGGAGCAGTAGGCCTGTCCCACACTTCGGGGCTGGGGGATTTGACTGGACTTGTGCACATGAACCCCTCACAGTGACCCTGTACTCTTGCATGACTTCCTTTCCATCTGGGGCCTGGTCTTCACTTGGCTTTAGTTTCCTTCCTTGGGCTGTAAGTCTTTTGAAGTGCAGATATTGTATGTTTCTTTGAATATCGAATATAGTAGTTTGCACAAATGCGTGAAGACTGTTTATTGAATGAAGGAACTGAGATCATCCTTCATGGAGAAGTAAAAAGCCAAGTTACAGTTGAGTGCCTTGCCTTAATTCTATCCCACTGACATCCTTCCAGCAGAGTGTCTATTCCTTGACCATCATCTCATGATGACCCACTTCATTATTCCCTTTGTCTCTAGAAATTTTAGTGGTTTCTGGATTCCAGATTTCCTTGATAGAGACGTGACACTATACTTGCTCTTAGCTGCATCGCTCTTACTGCATTGCCATTTTGATACTTTCCATAATACTCTCCTTAAAAATCTAACATAAAATGAGAGCTATTTGTCAGTTCCTTCTTAGATACAGGCTGGCATCTCAGGCTCTCCTTTCCCTGCTGTAAGACCTAGAAATTCATCCTTTATTTTTCTCCTTTAATGACTATCCTCACCTACTTGTTCTCTGTAGGCTCCCTCTCTTCAGGCTGATTGTGGAGCATAACATGGTCTTGTCTGCTAGTACCTACTCCCTTCTTTATTGTAACCTCAGTTAAACTCATAGGCTTTTTTTATTATAAGCAAAATAAGTAAGCAAGATGAAGTAGAAAAGTTCTCACTGTCATGATGCCCCTGGTTTATAGCTCCTAATTCCCTCAGCAGGGTCACAGAAACCTTGGTCTTATGATCTCAGATTTTAAGACTGAAAATTGTGCTCACCAAAACCTGCCTCATCATCCAGTTTCAGCAAAACTAGGATGACGCCTCTGCAACAGAGACGGAGATGCAGCTACCTCTCTGTCTCATGTGAACATTTTGCATCTTTTGGTTGTTCAGATCTACCGATACTCAGTTAAGTGGGCCTTTGGGCTACTTAGGGATAATCCTCTCTTAACATTTTCTTATAAAATACCTCCTTTTTTCTCTATTTTTGGTATTATTTTCAAAAACATATCCTGAACTTAATTTCTTAGTGGTTCCATCCGCTTGAGTTCTATTTCCTTTTAAAGTTTCTGGTAGACAGAGTCAGAATTTTTCTTCCTCTGATTGATTTACAATTCCTTTTCCTGAGGTCCATGGAACCAACGTGGATCAAGATGTTCCTGGTGTCCTCCTGGGCAACGCTGATGACATAGCCAAATTTTCTCAAGGTTTCTATCACTCTCCAGACTTCATCTCAGTTTTATTTGTAGGTAGGAATTGAGTAGTGAATCCTCTTCCCCATCTTTGATAATAATCTATATCATATTATGACATTATTTTAGTCTCTTGCCTCAAATTCTCATTAGAGGAACAGGTACAAGTTTTTAATGGCATATTTGGAAGATCCACCAAGATAACCTCAAGTATGGAACTTAGCATGTCCAAATGAAACTCATTACTTGCCCTTGTCTCTTGTCTTCCTAATGAGATTCTCCTTCTGTAATCCTGATCTTGGTTGTAAGTCTCAAAATCTAGTCAGTTAATTGTACAAACTAGAAGCCTTAGATTCAATATTAATTCATCATCCTGACTCTTCAAAGCTGGTTAATTGTTAATTCCATCTTTGATCCCAAATGCCACAACACAAATTTAAGCTTTCCCATTTTCTCAGCTGGGCTACTATAATTACTTCCATACTACCTTTTTTCTTTTTTTTTTTTTTTTTTTCCCCTCCACTTATTTCTCACTGTGAGCAGATTCCCTTTTACAAGGAAAATCGAATCCTGGCATTTCTCTGCTTAGACATCTTGGATTGATTTTTCATATCTAGGATGGTTTCCAAAGTCCTACCATCATCAGGAGTTTGGCTGGTAACAGAAATGTAACAGGTCCTCACTGGCATTAACGGTTTTTTACACACTACTATTCTATCCTCATCTGGGGCTATTTAGCACCACACAGCAACCACCAAGAACTTATTATTATTTCTGAAACATACCTTTATTTTTCATAATTATATAATTTCGTTCAATCAATTGCCTCTAAAAGCCCTTCCATAACCTCTAATAGTGAATGAACCCTTTCTTCTTAAAGGGTAGAGCTTTCTGATCCCCTTCCCTAACAAGACCATTAAATGATAAAGTAAGTAAAGTAAGCTGGAAA
Source organism: Theropithecus gelada (assembly GCF_003255815.1). Classification (NCBI taxonomy): domain Eukaryota; kingdom Metazoa; phylum Chordata; class Mammalia; order Primates; family Cercopithecidae; genus Theropithecus; species Theropithecus gelada. The sequence goes on along the minus strand of NC_037681.1, from coordinate 37,627,523 downwards.
GTAAATTCCTTTAAGGGAGAGTTTGTTTTGTTGAAATGGTGATCTAATAAGCCCTCTGTGGGTTGAAGCAAGCCTCTATGACCTTCAGGTCAAATTGGAGCTTAGATTTCCTGAGGAAAGAAAAGCAGTTCTGCCTGACAGAGAGAAGAACAGGAGCCGAGGACATCTGGGAATGGGGGAGAAGATACAGTGAGGGGTCCTACAGGCAGGCTGGAAATTTGGAATTGCTTTTGTTGATGGATCATTAAAAGCCTTTAAGCTGTGGAGATACACAATTGGAGTTGTATTTTTGAAACACCATTTAATCAGCAGTGTGATAGATAGTTTGAATTCTGGAGTAGGCATGGAGGTAAGATAACCTGCAATAACCCAGACCATGAGTTAGCATTTTTAAAAATACATATATATCAAGAGTAAGATAGTAAATATTTTTGCCTTTTTAGGCCATGTATGGTCTGTGTTGCCACTACTCTTTTCTGTCATCGTTGCCTGAAAGCAGTCCTAGACAACATGTAAATAGTGGGCATGACTGTCACCTAATGAAACCTTATTTACGTATATAGGTGGAGGGTCAGAATTTGGCCCAAGGGTTATAGTTTGACAATCCTTGACCTGCACGAGCAACAATGAGGGCCTAACCTAAACTAGAATAGAGTTAGTGGAGATAAAAAGAAAGAGAATTAGTAAAACTTGGTAAGGAACTGGGCATAGAGGGGAGGAGGTGGAAGGAGGAAGAATCTAGGTAAATTTCAGGAGGCCAGCATAGGCTGGTAGGTATTGCTACCATCCGAGATTAAGAATATAGGAGAGTATGCTGGGTTCATTTTTCATTTTTTTCACTGACTGAATTTTAAGTGCTTGAGGGATAGGTAGGGGCAGCAGTCCATGGGCAAGAGAATATTTCTGAGGGACTTTTGACTGTCATAGGAAATGTTGCTGTCATAGTTTTTTAGATTCCCCCATGTTGCATTTGCTCACATTTAAAATATTTTCCTTTTAATCATCTCACATACAGAATGGACCATTTTGAATCCATTTTATGTTTTCTCCTTATAACAAATAGGCCCCTTGTAACCAAGGCAACTATTAATGGACCCAAACCTTCAAGGTTGATTTTTCTCATGCAACAAGAAAACAGACCTATTATTTTTTCTGGAAGATTTCAGTCTCCCATTGGGCAGTTTAAGTTCACTTCCATGTTGCAGGTAGGGATCCCTTCTGCTCTTTTGTCTGAAGTTTGGTCAGCCAGAAATTTGTGTTTGCCCAATAAGTCCCCCTCTCTCTGCCTCGTACTTCTTGTTCCAATTGTGTACTGTTCAAGGGGACACTTGACACCAGAAATGGCCTTTTCTCTACTTTTGACAACAGCTGGAATTTTTTATAGTGTGGAACCATAGTTTCAGTATCTCACCTTTCAGAAGTGATTAAGACTGAATTGCCTAGAGATGCTTTAGTGACATTTTGCTAGAGGGTATGGGCGGCCATCTCTCTACCAAAGAAATCTTTCCTGGATGGATTTCCAGAACCACAGGCATTGATCCCAGCAGCCACAGTATGGCTCTGTGCAGGAGAAGAAAGGACCAAGACTCAAGGGACCCAGACTTCTGGAAGTGTCATTGAGCATTTGCCTATCCTACCTTATCTTTGAGTACTGTATCTTTTTGTTGAAACATAATAAATCCCCATTTTCTGAAGCCACATGGAGGCTTTATTATTGAGTCTAATCTTTGGAGTATTTAGGACAGAGAATAAGCACAGCCTGGAGTAGGGAATCAATAAATCAAACACTATATCAGTGGTTTTCAATTCTAGTTACACATTAAAATCACCTTGGGAGCTTTTAGCAGATACTGATGCTCAGATCAACTGAAAACAAATCTCTGGAGATAGGGCGTGATAATTTGTACTTCTTCGAATCATCCAAGATGATTCTAAAGTGAAGTAAGCTAAGTTGAGAATCATTCAACTAGAATCAAGATTTAATTTTTGATCATTTAGAAAATGGCAGAGAAGTAAAAATTAAACACCACTGTCATCTGCTAGCTTGTGAAGAGCTAATATTTAACCAGGTAGCCATATTTACTCAAAGAACATACCCTAATCTTTAAAAGAGGTTTAAAAGTGGCATCTACCAGAATTACGAGTTCACTGTCATACCCTGCTTATCCTTGTCCATGCCTGTCCTGTTTTCTTCTGGGTCGACTGACCATAAATGCATAAAGTAACATTTGATCATAAATAGGTTTCCCAAGTTAAACAGGCAACCCTTTAAAACCCATATTACAGGCCGGGCGCAGTGGCTTATGCCTGTAATCCCAGCACTTTGAGAAGCCGAGGCCAGAGGATCATGAGGTCAGGAGTTTGAGACCAGCCTGGCCAATATGGTGAAACTCCGTCTCTACTAAAAATACAAAAATTAGCCGGGCATGGTGTTGCATGCCTGTAGTCACAGCTACTTGGGAGACTGAGGCAGAAGATTTGCTTGAACCTGGGAGATGGAGGTTTCAGTGAGCAGAGATTATGCCACTGCACTCCAGCCTGGGTGACAGAGTGAGACTCCATCTCAAAGAACAACAACAACAAAACATATTACAGTCAATAAAAGTAGCCATTCTTCTGCCTTATGTTCTAAAGAAAATTGGATATTTTAATTTATTTATCTATTTATTTAGAGACAAGTTTTCACTCTGTTGCTCAGGCTGGAATGCAGTGATGCGACCATAGCTCCCTGTAGCCTTGAACTTTGGAGCTCAAGCAATCCTCCCATTTCAGCCCCCCAAGTAGTTGGGACTGCAAGTGTGTGCCACCGCACACAATTAAATTTTTCTTTAAGTTTTTGTAGAGATGGTGGTCTCACCCTATTACCCAGACTGGTCTTGAATTTCTGACTTCAAGTTATCCTCCCACCTTGGCCTCCCAAAGTACTGTGATTACAGGTGTGAGCCACTGTGCCCAGCCTGGATATCTTTAAATGCTGCATCTTAAATATACATAAGTGAAATACAATAAATGCAATGTGTGAAATATATGTCAACGATGTCTACTGACTGAGTGGCTACAATGTCTTGGGCTATAGTTCAGAGAAATAAACCCTTGAAGTAGTGCTCAGTTTGGAGGGAAGACATGAGATGTCAATGAATAGTGGCAGAAAACTAACATATTGTGAGCAGTATGTAGACACTGGGCAAGCTGAATGGCAGGTGAGAAGCACAAGGAAGGAGGGCAAGGCAGAGCTGGGCAGAGAGGGCTCCATGGAAAAAGTGGTATGGAAGTTGAACCTGGAAGGAGCCTAGACTTTGAGAATGTGGCTGTTAGATCAAGGACTTCCCAGATGAATGAAAATAAAAGGTTAGGATCATCGTTGTATTTTGGTGAAGTGTAGGAAGCAAGAAAAGAGAGATCTGAAAGGCTCACTTTCATAATAGAAATTTTCATTTTTCATCATTGACAATTTTCAAATGCATATTTTATTCTCCTTTCTCTTTTAAGATAGGCATCCCAGTGAGAGTTAAGCTTTATCTCCTATTTTTATAAATAAAACCATCACTCCTCGATGAATCATAATGCAGCATAGTATTAAGTGTTCAAGGTTAGGTATAGAAAGCTCAACAGTGTGGAAAATGTAAATATGATTTCTCATATTTTCTTGCTTAATTGCTAGACAGCAAGTATCAGGCATTACTCAGAACCACAGCGGACGTGGGAGATCCTAAAATAGATTTTTTTCCCTTTGTCAGATCACAGATTGCAATGGAGAAGGGCACAGCCGGGTAGCCTGGCTGATCACAGGTTTGTATTGAGTCAAGTCCGGTAAACTCAGGTAAAAGTAACAGCAAAGCACCCTGTAGTCCTGGGTCATTCACTACTTAAGTAAGCAAAGAGGAGAATCAATTCATTGACCATGTAAGAAGCACCTACTTTAGGTTTGGCTATGCTAATGACAAGGCATCAACATTTAAGGTACACCCAATGTGGAGGTGATGAACTGTGTATAAAGAGATGAGGCACAGGTCATTTTTGTTTTCCTTTTCTTTTCAATGAGCCAATATTCCACTGGTGACTAAAAACTGCAAAAACATGTGCCCTTCTAGCAATGAAACTGCTTAAGACATCAAGGCTCTGCTTTCATTTTGTCCTCCCATAGACCCTTACTCTCTCGCCTAGGTTTTCAGCTAAATATTTTGAAATAAGGACTTATGATTAGACTAAAATTCCAGAACATAATCTATATCTAATCAGTCTTCTGTGTGATGCATCAACTATTATTAAAGTACTGTTTAAAATGCTATTTGTATATTTTTGATAATCAGGTGATTCTTACCTCTGAAAATGAAAACAAAAAGTTTTGGCCCAAATATCATTAGGTGTAACTAATCTATGCATAGTAAGTGACAGGCCCTCCCATTTGGCCATGCTGAGGTTTCTTTAAGAGGCTGTCAGCCCTTCTGGCCTGCATCCTGGACATAGAGCAGAATGCATAGCAACTCCTTGAAGCTGACCATGAGGAGGGGGAGGCTAGTTGTTCTGGCCGCACAGTGGGTATTTTGCTCTTGTGTTAGGCTTCAGAAATCAGGCTATCTGTCTGGAAAACAGACAATAGCATCAGCAAAGAACAAGGGCTAGAAACTCAGTGAGAAGCTTCCACTGACCCAAAGAAGTCTGTTAGGACAACTGCTTATAACTTCCACACACTTTTCCTTTGTGTCACAGCTTAAAGGGACTCAAATCTGTATGGCAGTGTTGGATGCCATGCATAAGGGTGCTATGGGTGACCTCTCAGTCCAAACTGCAGGGTAGCTGAGCAGGGGAGCTAACACCATAGGGTGGGTGAACATACACCTTGTCAGAGAAAGAAGACCAGAACAGTGTCCAAAGGCCAATTTGGGCCTATTCCAGGGAATAACTAATGTGGGGCAGATTCTGGATGTTGGGATGCTGAGAGATGAATAATAGCTTCAGAAGTGAAAAAGAAGGGTAAAATAATGAGGGAGACTGGAGACATTTACCACCTATGGGCATGGAATGTCCAATACCCATTTTTATTGGCCTTCTGTAGAGAAATCCATGGGGCTGGGCCTGGTTTAAAGAAATAGAGTGGAGAGAATATTTGTATAGCTGGAAAGGAAAGGGACTCTCTGTTCCTTAAGGCGATACTCACTAGCGGGCTTTGGATAGATGAGTTGTGAGTATCTAATCCAGGAATCCTCGTGCTGCAAGAGGAATTAAGAATACTATAGGGGCTCAACAGAAGTAATCTGAATCTGAATGGATGTTGTTAGAGAGGGAATGTGAATGGGAGGAGGGAGTGCTCCCTTGAGGAAAGTGGAAACCTGGGCACAGAAAGGAATGAGACTTCTGAAGTGGATAGCTCTCCATCTGGGGTAAAGGAAGACAAGGAAGCCTGAAAGCCCAAGTCAGGGCTTGAAGCTTTATGGGAAGAGCATCAGGAGGAATGGGAGGTGAAGTGCCATGACTGTTGGTGGCCGCTTCCTTCAAGTAGCCAAAGTCAGGACAAAAGAGGGGAGCATTGTTCTTGCCTTCTGGGCAGTACTGATTTAGTTACATGAGGAGTGGCTTAAGAAATGGGGAGATTACATTGGAGAAGATGGCTTGGGGCAGGGAGTTTGAGAGCATATTGCACCTTTTTGAAGGACCTTCCTGGGCCATAAAGGGGGCCCAGCTCTGTGCAGCCTGGAGGGCAAGACCAGGACCAGTGAGGAGACACTGGCAGTCAGAGCTGTCCAATGTTGGCTGATGGGGAGCACCCCAGGGTAGGGGGCTACCAGGCAAGGACTGGCTGTTCATTTCTGGAAATGATAGAGAGGAAAGGATGTCATCAGACTGAGAGTTGGAATGGTGACTATTAACGTCCTGTCTATGAGGCGACTCTGGCCCACAGCAGTAGGCATCCTGGATATGAGGGAAGGCAGGGGATGTCTGCAAGGCTGGACCACAGGACAGACATTTCTGGGGAGAGGATTGAGGAGCATGGTCTCTTGATAGGTTGGCTTGTGAGTCCCAAAGCTTTTCTCAATGCAGTGTGAGAGAAGATGTGACATCCTGGAATAGAACCAGTGTTAGAGGTCAGAGGAGAAAGGGAGTAGGACATAAATAGTCCCTGAAGTGAGAAGGCAGCAACAAGGGAGATTGGAAATGCAACAGGGTCTAAGAGGCCCCAGAGGGTGGCTGAGGATCTACTTCTGAAAGCCCTGCTTGTCCCCCAAGTTGCCCCTTTTGTGCTGGTCCTGGTGCTTGTCACCAGAAAGAGGCAGATTCCTGAAGGACGTCGGCTGGGTCCTCAGCAAACTGAATAGCATGGGAGGGGCCCACATCCTGGCATTAGTGAAACAGAAATGGTTGAGTGATAGAGATGGACTTTGGGAAACCCAAATGGGAAAAGAGTAAGGTGATGCCCCTGCATGCTTCACCCAGACAGCTCCCTGTAAATATTCGATTGCCTCATATCTCTGAGTCATGTCCCACTCTCCAAGAAGCTTCCCTTTATGCAAGGGAAGATTATTGTTACCCTGGCAACCACAGAGCCTCTAAAATACAGTGGTGTACTTTTGTGGTATCTTCATAAACACCTTGATTATATCTAGTGTCTGAGTACATGTGAACAATAGGTTGGATACACGTAGTAAAGTTCATTAAATTGAATGAAATTAACTTCTTGCCCAGAAAAATAATATGCTTCTTGTACTCAGTGGATGCTAGTCCTTGTGAGCCACACAGCTGTTGAATAATGAAGCTGAGGATGCTGGGAAAATAGACTCTTGTTAGGTAATTGAGGTGATATTTCCATGTCAGCCTATTGCAGTATGATGATCACAGCTTTGAGGTTAGAAAGACAGGGTTCTAATCCTGACTCTGTCATATATTAACAGTGTGACTTGGGTAAATCCTGTAACTTTCCTGAGTTTCTCCTGTCTCATCTGGAAATTGGAGATGCTGCGTCAATTTCACTGGCTGTTGTGAATGACCCAGTCAATTGTTAACAAAGCCCTCAGAGGTCAGACAGTATTGCCTCTCATGACCTAGATCAAGGTGAGTTCCCTTCCTAGGTACTCATCAGGTGCTAGGCTGTGTTAAAACCTGGAGTGAAACTGTTTCAATCAGTGCCATGAATAGAGGCTCTCAAGCTAGTAGACATCTAGATAAAGTTGTCTAACACACTTACAGGTGGGAAACTGAGGTCCAGAGGAGGAGAGTGACCCAGTGAGTCAAGACGTGTGTGGGCACTGAACCCCATTTCTTCCTAATCCTGGGCTTTTCCCACTATGCCACAGTAATGGCAGATTGACCAAAGGAATGGCTCTTGCCTGGCAGGAATAAACAGTCACCGATACTTATTGAATACCTGCTTCCAATTATGTAGGGGTTATGAACACAGGCTTGTAAGCCACACTATTGGGGTTCATCAGCTCCAACACTTACTAGGTGCTTGACTTTAGGCAAGTCACTTACCCTCTCTGAGACTCAGTTTCCTCATCTGTACAATAGAGGCAATAGTAATTGTTTATGGAGATTAAACAATATGCTATTTTATATGTATATTTATGCCTATATATCTCAGAAAAGCACCTGGAACATAGTAAGCACTATATATAAGCATGTGCTGCTATTACTGCTGTTGGTAAAGACAATGAGAAATAATTAGGCGATGATATGTCCTAGTTTATGCCTGTTATCCTGGAATAATATTTTAATATTGTACTTTTTGGCTCTTAAGAAATTCCTAGTTTGGGCAATAAATTAAATGGTCACCCTGTCTACGATGGGGGGGAAATCCATGAATCAAGAAACCTAGCTCTGTCAAAAAAATTCTGTGAGAATTTGGTCTCTTAACCTCTTTGTGTCTTAGTTTCTTCATCTTCCAAATGGATGTTTAGTCCAAATCAAATTTAAATTCATGCCAGCATCCAATTTTGGGATGTCTACTATATACAGAGCACTATTCAAAACACCTAACATTATGTAAAGATCAATAGGACATACAAGTGGATGTTTGTCCTTACCAAAGCTTTCATCTTGATGGGATAAAACATGGTGGATGATGGGTAAGATGACCCAGAAATAGGAGAAGATATCTTGTTTTCAAATATTTGATGGTTTAGTGGAAGTGACTATTAGAGATGGAGAGTCACCACAAAGTTAGGTGTGCTTAGTGGTCAATGAGTGAGAAGGAAGGAGATGGGAGGCCATTCAGAGTTGCTTACTCAGAGAGGACTTTCTGTTGGAGCTGGACTTTGAACTGCTGTTGAGAGGAGAAATGTAATGTGAAGAGCATGGATTTGAGTTAAACAGACTAAAGTTTAAATCCTGGTTCTTTCATTAGTTGTGTACCTTGAATACCTTGCTTAACTTTACTGAGCTTCTAATTCCTCCTCTGTAAAATGGAGGCAGCAATTCCTGCAATGGCTTAAATGTAGGACTAAGTGAACCCTATTAGATGATTAATAAATGGCAGCCCTTATTTTTATGGGCAGAGAGGAGTTGAAAAGCATTCCGGATATGTGGCTCAAATGAGTGTAATCACGTATAGAGGATGCTGGAAGTCAGTGAACAGTGCTGCTTGCTGGAGTTGAAGATTTATGTTGGAGGTAGTGGGAAACTGAAGTGGACTGAGACTCACTTGACCCCCATGCATTTGTCCTCAGCAAGAGATTCCTGACATTTCTATAGGCCCGTTTACTTCATGTGTTCTTGCAAATTTGCAAGAACTTCCAGAAGCCCTAGAAGTTTAGTACAATTTTGCTATAGACTTGAGCTAGAAAAACCATTTGACACTTGTCTATAACATCATAAGACATGCTAATCCAGATGTGATGCTTATAACTAGCTGGCAAAAATGAATGGTGCTTTTCACTGTATCACTGGGTTAAATGGCTTTTCATCTGGCAGTTAAAAAGCCCACTGAAGAACTGTCTAACAGCTTCTCTTTTTGGATTTATGATATAGTTTACACAAATCTGCAAAATTACCAAAAGACATTCTTAATGTGGTGAGAAGCTATATTAAAGCATCAGCAATGCAGCTCAGATTTTGAAGTGCAGGGGAGAGAAAGGCAGCCAGGCCTGACACTGTAGCTCACTGAATTATTGATAAGGGCTGCTATGGGTTAGCAGAAGGCTTGACCTCAGTGGACTCCTAGCCTCAGGAAGAAAACAAGGAGCAGAATTTAGGAAAGACATCACTCTTTAAATCTCTCTGCTTCTTTTTAAAAAGTTCCTGATTTCTTCCTGAGAATTATGTTCAGAATGTTAATGCTTTCACTGTGTATTAATTTAGTATTTTCTTTCTTATACTTTTATTTTTCAGGAAATAATATATATTACTTTAAAAATAAATTTAAATAAATATTAATAGTATTCTAGTAATAAAATTCAATAACATTCTCAAATTCAGTTATTTAATATGTTAAATTATATTAATATACATTAATATTAATAATACATATTTAAATAAATATGGCTAATGTTGGCAGAGGCAGGTTACAAGTAACTATTATAATTTTATAAATGAGGACATTGAAATTCATAAATTTAAAAAACCTGACTGAAAGTCCACAGCTATAGACAATTACATTCCAAAGTGAATGTTCAGTTAGTCATCTTAGCCAAAGGGTGATCTATGGGAAATATTCCACACAGGAAGTCAGGAAATACTATTATTTCCAGTGTCACCACTCTCTAGTCCTGTATCTTTGTGCAGGACTGAAAACTTCATCTATAAAATGTTGATAACATTTGCTTTGTGTATCTCACAGGAGTGTTGTGAATACCATGTCAGAAAATAAATGTGTAAGCATTTCATAAGCTAAGAGGCATTATGCAAATAAATGCAAACATAGGCAATGTTAATTAGTAAATTATTCACAGGATCTTATTTCATTAATACCTTCCTGCTTCATGTAGCTCTTTTGGGAATTCCATTTCCAGTTAGTGAAGGCCAGGGCAATTGGTTGACTTGTGTCTGTCATTTACTCTGCTATGAAACATTTGCTGTGTGCCAGCCATCATACTAGACACTGAGAAAGCAAAGATGAGAAAAATGTAACCTCTCCTTTCTGGGACCTTAGTCTAGATGAAGACGACTAAGACTTACTTACTTAGACTTACTTACTTACTAAGACTTACTTACTTAGACTAATATATGTATGATACAACTTGTAATCCAAAAATTTAAATGACATTTTGTGAATAATGATTAAGAGCCAAGCACTGTGCTATTTCGTAGGGATATAAAAATGTATAAGGCATAGTCTTTTCACTTGATGATCTTGATATCTAATAGGGGGCACAAGTAAATAAACAGGAATAATGGTGAGCAGAGGCAAAGTGGAGGTGAACCAAGTAAATACTTCAACTTCAGATAGAGAATAGGTTCCAGGTTCTACGAATCAGTTTTGTTACATGAAAAATACGGCTGAAAACAACTCTTTGCTGGGTTGAGAATATCTGAAGCTTTAGAATTTGAAAAAAGGGGGTTCCCATAAGGGTGTAAATAAGATATTTGTCAAGGGCTCTGGCACTGAAGAGGCGCTAAAAAACAATAATACAATCAAAAGTGGCAGTGAGTCTGAAGTGAAGCACCAGATAGCATTTCTGGTTTCTTGGTCACTGACGATATTTACTGACACCCCTTACACAGCGCTGACCTGAGTCATCCTCAGTGCAACCCCCAGGAACTGCATTCAGATCAGGAACAGAATGAGATTAATTAAAGAGAATGCATTTTTATGTGGTTTTTCTACAATATAGACCAAACTCTAGATTCTCATTTGGTCACCTTGCAGGGAAGATTGAAAACCTTTATTTTTGGGGAATATTTTCTTGAGTATGGAGATGGGCACACACTGTTTCAGAAGCTATCTTTAGAAAGGACAATCTATTAGTGTCAAAGGTCTTCCAGGATCTTAAGTACATGGATTGACTAACCTATTGAGAACATGGCCAAAAGAGGTTTCATGTTTTAACAGTTGCTGGATGTCAGGAGATATGAAAAGACATACATGTGTATGCCTCTTTAATGTCTCAGCAATACTGTGGAGGTTTATTACATTCATTTCTAAGTAATTTTGCTTGTTTTGTTTATTGATGCTATCATAGGTGGTTTTCATTTCATTTGGCTTGGCTGGGTTGCAAACGACCCCAAAAGTTCACGGCTTAAAACAGTAATTTTGGATTTTAAAGATAATTTTTCTCACATTTCTGTGAATAGACTTGAGTTAGCTTGATGGTTCTTACTTGAAGTTGTTCATGAGATTGTAGCCAGATAGTGGCTGGTGCTGGAGTCATCAAAAGGTTCTCCTGGGTTAGACATGCAAGGTGAATTTGTCGTATGGCTGGCAGTCAATGCTGGCAAACAGCTCAGCTAGAGTTACCTGCTGGTGTGCCTATAGGTGATCTCCTCGTGAGGCTTGGCTTTTCCCTACTTGGTGGTTGAGTTCCAGAAATGAGTGTTTCAAGAAACAGGAAGTGGGAGCTGCTAGTGCCTAGAGGCACAACTTGGAAAATGCCAGAATTATTTGTACCATATTATTTAATGTGAATTTAGGGAGCCTGCTCAGGTTTAATGGAGGTAACATAGATGCCATCTCTTGATGTATTTGTAATACAATCAAAGTAACATCAAATGCAAGAGAGAGCATAGAATTAATTATCTGATAAGAGGAGTGTTAAAGAATTGGTGTTCATCTTTAATCTGTCAGAGTATTGATTTTATTTCCAGTTTTTTGTTACTAATATATCAAATTAATATTGATGTTTTATGATGATCTTGCTTCTGTGATATTGGTTTGTTAGGATATATATTGTATATGTTTATATGTATTTATATACATATTATATGTGCATTTATAATATATTCTTCAAGTTATCTATGTAAACAATCCTGCCCCCTGTAAATATGACTATTATTACTTAGTCATTATATAGCACCTTTTGATATATTGGATTCAATTTGCTAACATTTTGTTAAGGATTTTTGTGTCTGCGTTTGTGAAAATTACTGATGTGGACCTTTCTTTTTGCCTATTGTTTTTGTTTCATAATGCTCATAGAGTAATTTGAAAGTATTTTATCCTCTTCCATTTTACAAATATTTTGTATAGAATTGATGTTATATTTTCTTTAAATGTTTGGCAAAATTCACGACTGAAACCATCTGAGACTGATATTTTCTTTGTGAAAGGTATTATAACTACGAGTTCATTTAAAATAGATATAGGGGTATTGAAGTGATCTGTTTATTCTTGTGTTGGTTTTGGTGGTTTGTATCTTTCATATATTTGTTCATTCCAATTAAGTTGTAAAATTAATAGACATAATGATATTTTAGTTTTTATAGAATCTGTTGTAATATCACCTATATTAACCATAATATTGACAACCATTTAATTTCATTAATTTTTTTAATGGGCCACCTTTTGACTAAATCAATTTTCTCTTTCGTTTTTGTTTCTTATTTCATACTCTTATTTTTGTTATCATTTGTATTCTGCATACTTTGGTTTCAATTTGCTTTTCTTTACTGTTGTCCAGAGATTAATTTGAGACCTTTCTTCTTTTTTTCAATAGTCTTTTTTTTTTTTTTTTTTTTTTTGCTTGAGATGGAGTCTCACTCTGTCGCCCAGGCTGGAGCACAATGGTGTGATTTCAGCTCACTGCAGCCTTGGCCTCCCGGGTTCAAGCGATTCTCCTGCCTCAGCCTCCCTAGTGGCTGGGATTACAGGCACACACCGTCTTGCCTGACTAATTTTGTGTTTTTGTAGAGATGGGGTTTCACCATGTTGGCCAGGCTGGTCTTGAACTTCTGACTTCAGGTCATCTGCCTGCCTCAGCCTCCCAAAGTGCTGGGATTACAGGAGTGAGCCACCATGCCTGGCCATATTCATATTTAATGTTAATGAATTTACCCGTAAGCACTACTTGTAGCTGTATCCTATACTTTTTAATATCTTGAACTTTATTTTTATTCTGTTCAAAATATTAAAAAATTTCCTTTGTGATTTATTAATTGTGGGTTTGTATTCAATTTCATTAATAATTTCTCTGCAGTTTTCAATCTACTATTAAAACCAGCCAGTTGATTTTTATGTTAGATATATATATTTTTTAATTACAGAGTTTCCATTTGATTATGTTTAATAGTTTTCCCTGAGATTTTCCTATCTCTTCATCAACTATATGAATCTCCTTTTGTTAATTTCTTAACATATTTAAATTGGTATTTTAAAGTCCTGGTCTACTAACTTCAATAGCTTAGTAATCTGTTGTTGTGCCTCTACTGACTGCTTTTTACTTTTGCTTATGGGCACATTATCCTGCTTCTTACTTTTTTTATTTTTGGCAGTTTTACATTGTATTTCACACATTGCATATTAAAGAACAGAAGAGGCAAAATCATAATATATTTTCCCTCCAAAGTTTTGGCTTTGCAGTCTACTGTCAGTTCAGATGATGAGCTGATTGTTTAGATTCCTTCACAAGTGAAGTTGGTTTTTGGTAGACCTGACCTTTTACAATTGATTGAGCCAATTCAATACTCAACCTTTTGGGCCACTACTAGTAATTTCTTTTTTTTTTTTTTTTTTTTTTTTTGAGACGGAGTCTCGCTCTGTCGCCCAGGCTGGAGTGCAGTGGCCGGATCTCAGCTCACTGCAAGCTCCACCTCCCGGGTTCACGCCATTCTCCGGCCTCAGCCTCCCGAGTAGCTGGGACTACAGGCGCCCGCCACCTCGCCCGGCTAGTTTTTTGTATTTCTTAATGGAGACGGGGTTTCACCGTGTTAGCCAGGATGGTCTCGATCTCCTGACCTCGTGATCCGCCCATCTCGGCCTCCCAAAGTGCTGGGATTACAGGCTTGCTAGTATTTGAGCTGGCAGAGGGTTGGGCTGCATTTCAGTACAGTTTTAGTTTAGCTTTGGATTCAACCAGAGCTGGAATGTCTCTGGAATCCACTCCGATGAGAATGCCCAAAGCGGCACAAATTCTTTTTACTGCCCAGCTCCTTGACTGCTACTCTTTTTGCAAAAATTAAGGGGGGCTTGTGGGGCAGGGAGAGTTGTCATGCAGAATATTTCATGTTTGTTTTTAGTTCTACGGCAAATCCTAATCTATCCCATTACCTCTCATTGTAATCAAAAGGCTCAACCCATTTGTGGGCTGATCCTCTGCAGAATTTTGGCCCCATGTATTGAAGCCTCTTCATCTCCTGGCTCACATATTAATGACTTGCCTTTCTTGAAATTCAGTTTATCAAGGCTTAGAATCCTCTGCTCTTCAATAGACTCTTTAAAAAGCATAATTTTTAGTTTATCTACTCTGATCTTATCTTGAGAAAAGAGGTAATTCACATTCTTCTGCATCATAATCAGAAGCATAAGTACCCATTAAAGAAAAATGGAAATAAATTTAACGGTAATCATCAAACTGTTAGAAATAAAGGTACAGCATGATCTCTGAGCAATCAAAACAGATGAATGTTGTAAACAACTGGATGTACCTGCTGAATGTCCTGCATCTTAGAGAATGTATGACAATAAAGATATGGAAAAAGATGCAATAGACAAATACTGGAAATAGAGTTCATGTAGCAATATTAACATCAGACAAAATAAAAATTCTTTAGTAGTGATGACTGTGGTGGTTCATCTGGAGTGGCTGCTGCCATCATGCCAGCTGCAGCAGGAAGGCATGGCTGGGGCTGCACACTCCATGGAGGTGGAGGGACTTGATGACAAGCAGCAGCCCTGCCCGTTCTGAATTGGGGCGGGAGCTCTCTGAATGAAGCTACAGCCACCCAAACCGTGACTGCAGACGTGGGCCACTCCATGGAGCAGGCAGAAGTCCCACTCTCCTGGGTACAGCTGCAACCACCCAAACCACAGCTGCAGACCCAGGCATCCCTGCACTCTTAGGGGTCTGGGAAGGCCATTCCCCTCACAGGTTCAGAAATGCCTGCTCCCACTGCCTCGCTTCTCCCTACTGTCAGTGCCTGCTCTGATCTCAGAGCAAAAGCAGGGACAATCCTGGGCACTGTCACAACCAGGCCATATGTGTACACCTGAGGCAGTGCTGACATGGCAACCCCCTACCACTTTGGCCCCTTCTGGACTTAGGGCACTGACAAGCATAGGAGGGAAGCCAATAGGGCGCTGAGGACAGGCTGGGGCTGGCCTGCAGGCCTCCCTTGGCACTTTTAGCCTGGGTGTCATGAATGGCAGCAGGAGGTAGACAGGTTCCTGGGTGGAAGGGAGTGAGTTCCTTGTGAGGTCCCATCTTCAGGCCAGGTAGGGCCTGAAGGCTGGGGGCTGGGCTGCCAGTCCCACGGACTGAAGTGGGAACTTGTGGTGCCTTTTCTGAGCCTGCCCAGGCCATCCGTGGACCTACTGGTATGTACTTCCTCCCCTGCACCCATAAAAGCCCTGGGTTCCGCCAGAGCTGAGCAGATGTTGGGACGACAGGCTGCAGAGAGGAGTTACCCACTCCAGGGCCTCCCCTCTGCTGAGAGCAGCAGATGTCTGAACTACCTGCCTGAAGAGAGGATCCACCCTCTCCAGGGCCTCATCTCTTCTGAGAGATGAACACTCACTGGGATGACCTGCCGGCAGAGAGGAGCCACCTACTCCAGGCCTCCTCTATGCTGAGAGCTGCAGAGACGATGCGACGACCTGACTGAAGAGAGAAGCCACCCACCTCAGGGCCTCCTCTCTGCTAAGAGCTGAACACTCAATGGAACGACCTGCTTACAGAGATGAGCTAGCCACTGCAGGTCTCCGAGCTGTTCTAACACTCAATAAAGCTCATCTTCATCTTGCTCGCTCACCTTCCATTTGTCTGTGTACCTCATTCTTCCTGGACGCAAGACAAGAACTCAGGCAAAGGTGCCTCTGGCCACAGAGGTTTCAGCCAGAAAAGCAATACCCCAAAGATCCCATAACAATAGGGATAAAAAAGGACAACTTACAAAAATAGGTTAAAAAATCAACCAAGAAATGATAACAATTACAAATTTTTATGCATATAATAACCTACTCTTCAAACATAACACACAATAGCTGACAAAAATCTAAATAAAAGTGGACAAATACACAATAATAGTAGGAGATTGTAGTATATTTCTCTCATGAATGGATATATGAAATAGGTAAAAGATTATGGTTCCAGAAGATTAACAATGAAAGTTGTAATCTATGTGTAATAGATATAAAAATGACAAATATTTTACAAAAATTGATGATGTAATAAATCTCCAAGGAAGTCACACAGCCTCCAAAAATCACTATCAGGTAAAATATATTTCATGATCATGATATAATTGAAGTAGAAAACAAAGCAACAAACTAATAGTTAAGAAATAAACAAGTATGTATCGTTTGGAAACTTGAAAATGCTCATCTAAATAATTCATGGTTTAATTAAGATATCAAAATAAAAAAAAGGAATTAAATGATCCTGAAAAAACTTGGGGATGCAGCTAATCAAGGACTTAAAAGTAAACTTATCTATCAAAAAAATATGAGTTAAATTTTCATCTAAAAATCTAGGAAAAAGAACCACAAAAAGGACAAAAAAGAACCACAAAACCACTTACTGAAAGATGAGGAAGATTAAATTAAATTAAGAAAAATTAATGAAATAGTAAAATAATATATATTATCAATAAATAGAAAAACTACTTTGAAAATAAAGAATGGGATAGGCAGTTTGCTTGGTAGGTCAATCAGTTAAAATAATGGCAAACATAATATTAAAGAAAAAAAGGAAAGTTAACCACAAATTAGAAATTTAAATAATTCCCAAGATAAAAATATACTTTATGCCAATAAATTTGAAAGCTTAGCTAAAATGATAATTTCATATAAAATATTAGCAAACTATTAAACATTAAATACATTGGATTGGTCTTTACATGTAGATTCCTTTAATGTTATGTTTATGCTTTCAGGGTTAAGCCTTATAATCACTGCATTTTTTCAGGTTGTACATAAGGGACTAGCAGCTTCCACTTCATAATTAACAAAATTTAAAATTCAGTTCTTCAGTTACAGAAACCACGCTTCAGTTTCTCAATAGCTATAAGTAGTTAGCAGTCACTGTGTGGATTTTTAGGGCAGTGAAGGTACTCTCTGTGATACTATGGCTATACATTATTATCAATTTCTCCAAACCCATAGAGTGTATAACACTCAGAGTAAACATTAATGTAAACTGTGGGCTCTGGGTGATAATGACCTGTCAATGTAGCCTCATCAGTTCTAATAAATATACCACTCTTGTGGAATATATTGATAACTGGGAGGCTAAGTATATGTTGGGGAATATGCAATGTGCAGATTGCAGAAGATTTTCATCATCACTGAAGTGTTGTAGAGCTCTAATTCAGACTGAGAAATTGGCAAAATCATAGACAAATAAACTGATGGAATAGATTAGGAAATTTAGAAATAGATCACTTATTGAGAAATGTAGTTGTGACAAATGCCATTACGAATCAAGTAGGCAAAATAATGTTGTCTTGACAAAATTAGATATTCCTGTGGAAAGTACGTAAAATCATGTCCTAACTCTATCCCATATAAATACAAAAATTCCACACAGAATTAAAAGCAACATGTAAAACATCAAAACAGTATCATAAATAATGTAATTGTAATACACAGAGAGGTAATATTTGCAAAAGATATAGCCACTAAAGATGACTATTTGGTACATCTAAATAATTCCTATAATTTAATATGAAAAATCATAACCAACCCAATGAAAAATTGAGCAAACAATTTGAACAGGAAATTAATGGAAAAATAAACTCTAAGAAAATAAACACATAAACAATGCTCAAGTTCAGTAATAATTAGGAAAAATGCAAATAAGATAACTGTGACATATCCTTTCATTCCTGTCTTACCTGCAATTTTTTTTTCAAAAGCTGTCGATATAGTCTGTAATGTTAAAGATGTGGAATACAGGAACTGTAGTACACTGTTAGTGGAATTGAATTCTGCATAATCATTTCAGAGAAAAAATTGGGAATTTCAAGTAAAGTGGAAAATATTTTCACCCATTGACCTAGGACATATATATTGGGAAACTGTCACATACATGCCCAATGAGATTTGTACATGAAAATACTCAAGGCAGCATTTTTTTAAAAGTGTGAAAAAATTCATGACCTAAGTGTCTACAAACAGCATAACAAATAAATATATTATAGTATAGTCATGAAATGGAATAATATATCTTAGCTAAAAATCAGTGAAATTATTACAAAACTAAACCTAATCTTACCATATGACCTAGTCGTCATGCTTCTTGGCATGTACCCTAAGGAGTAGGAAACTTATGTCCACAAAAATACATGGATGTTTTAGCAGCTTTATTCATAATTAATAAAACTTGGAAGCAACCAAGATGTCCTTCAGTAGATGAACTGATAAACTGTGATACATTCAGACAATGAAATGTTATTCAACACTGACTGGAAATGAGCTATCAAGCCATGAAAGACATGTAAAAAACTTATATGTATATTACTAAGTGAAAAAAGCCAATATGAAAAGGCTGTGTATAAACGATGTGTTTCCAGCTATACGACATTCTGGAAAATGCAAAACTACAGAGACAGTAAAAAAATCAGTGGTTGCTAGGGGTTGAGAGAAGGGAGGGATGACTAGGCAGAACACAGAGGATTTTTAGGGCAGTGAAACTACTCTCTATGATACTATGGATACCATTATTATAAATTTCTCCAAACTCATAGAATGTACAACACCCAGAGTGAACATTAATGTAAACTATGGACTCTGGGTGATAATGACGTATCAATGTAGGTTCATCAGTTCTAATAAATGTACTGCTCTGGTGGAAGATACTGATAACTGGAGGATACTGATAATAGAACCTAACACCACTTTCTTTGATCCAGCTGGAGGAGGTGATCCTATCTTATATCAACATCTATTCTGATTCTTCAGCCATCCTGAAGTCTATATTCTTATCCTACCAGGATTCGGAATAATCTCCCACATCATGACATATTACTCCAGAAAAAAAAGAACCGTTTGGATACATGGGCATAGTTTGAGCTATGATATTAATTGGTTTCCTGGGATTTATTGTGTGAACCTACCAACACATGTGCTGGAGAAGGGATATACATAAAAAAATTTCTGTATCTTCTGCTCAATTTTGATTTGAAACTATAACTTCTCTTTTTAAAAGTCTATTTAAAAATCAAATAGAGTTATAGAGACACAATATAGACAATTAAGAGAAATCTGCAATGTTGATCAAATACAGCAAGTTATACAGTGATATATATATATATATATATCATTATTATATATAATACCATTTATATGCATCTGGAAGTAAACAAAACCATAGTCATCCCATTTATGGATAGGTAGCATTAAGATAAAATATTATTGTGGATAAACAACAAAATCAAAATAGTGGTTAATTCCTGAGGATAGTGGAAAGGAAATGGGCTTACAAAGGGTGTTCACGTGCAGCTTCACTACTATCTGTTTTGTTTTTATTTTCAAAAAGCAGTCTGAAACAGGTATTGCAAAATAATGGAGAAAAAAAGGCTAACATGTACTTGCTACTTGCAGTGCCAGGCACACAACAGATGAAATAATAGGACCCAGCCTACATGACAGTAAATGGCAGAGCTGCGATTTGATCCCAGGTAACCTGTCTGTGGAATTTGTGCTTTTAATGTCATTACTCTCCTGCTTTTGTTGGGATTTGATAGAGTTGGACAGTGGGTGCACAGAAGTCAATTATGTTATTTTCTGTAACTTTCTGTATATTTGAAGTGCATCATGAAACAAAGCAAAATAAAATACAAGAGTTTGACCAGGTCATTAAAATTATAATGTTCCCCTCAAACCTGGCCCAGGATCCCAATGAAGGTAAACAACATCACCATCCAGCCAGTTACATAAGCCAAAATCTCTCTCACTAACCAAAGTTCTGTTATTTTGATACTCAAACCTTTCAAATCCTCTTCTTTCTCTTACCTTCACTGCTGTCATCAAAGTCTAGTTAACATTACCTCTTTTCAGCCTCAAAACTGGTATCTCCAAAGGCTTTTGTAGCCTTTGGAGTGTCTCTTTCACTTCATTCTCCACACTGCACCAAGACAGATCTTTCCAGAAGGCAAATTATATTGTCATCCTTGTGTTGCCCAGCGCCCACCCCATTTAGAAAGCTCCCTAGCTTCCTGTTACTTACACCATGAAGACTAAAGTCCTGCACACTGTGTGTAAGGCCTTGCCTGGGAAGACTCATTTCTATTTCTCTACCGTTGCCTCTCTCCATACTCCCCCGAGCTTTTGAGACTCAAGACACCTGACTTTCTTGCAGGCTCTCAGTCAAGCCATATGCCATCCCTCCTCAAGTTATTTGCTCAAATTTTTCCCATTGCCTGAAACTCTCTTCATACTACTACCTGCTTTCTGAGTTACATCTACTCTTCTTTCAGGTCTCCAGGCATTGCTGCTTCCTCAAAGGAACCTCAGGCACCATGCATCTCTCTTCTGCAACACTGACACAGTTTCAATATTGCATTTTTGTGTCAGTCTTTTTATAAAATTTCATTTTCATAGGTTTTTGGGGAACAGGCGGTATTTGGTTACACGAGTAAGTTATTTAGTGGTGATTTGTGAGATTTTAGTGCACCTATCTCCAGAGAAGTATACACTGAAGCCAATTTGTAGTCTTTTATCTCTCACCTCCTTCCCACCCTTTCCTTCTGAGTCCCTGAAGTCCATTGTGTCATTCTCATGCCTCTGCATCCTCACATCTTATCTCCCACTATGAGTGAGAGCATATGATGTTTAGTTTTCCGTTCCTGAGTTGTCTCACTTAGATAATAATCTCCAATCCCATCCAGGTTGCTGCAAATGCCATTAATTCATTCCTTTTTATGACCAAGTATTATTCCATCACACATATATATCACAGTTTCTTTCTGTATTTTTTTAATGCATCATATTTTATTTCCCCTCTGCCTTCCCATCCCACCCTTGGTGATGGTTGTACCCATTTGAGCATTTCTGAGCACATGACCGTAAGTAAATCTTGAGAGAGGAGCAGAATTCTTGTCTAAACAATAACAGAAGGGGATTAGCTGCAAGGATAGCATAACTGTTGTGCAGGAACAGAAGCTGCCAAGATCTTCCTGGTGGACAACGCATAGAAGACTTAGAATTATAGAACATCTGTCCCCCCAACAACCCTTTCCCACCCGTCTCCCAAACCCCCACTCCCACCCTATTCCCCACTCCATTAACAGTGTTAACAAAAGCTGAATTTTTCAGTTTTAAAGTGCAAATGATTTGGGTATGACTGCTGTTGCAACAGGCCTGGATAGAAAAAAGTGAAGTCTCCTATGTTTATGCGATGTTTTCCAGAATATAAAAGACGAGTTCCATGATGACAAGGCCCTCACTGAGCTGGCAGGCCCCTGTGTGGATCGCTGGCACCAAGGCACTGTCCAGATCATTCATGTACTGTGAGGGAAGGGGCTGGCCATTGCTCCCTGCTTGATAGCAAACCTGATCTGAGTCAAGTGTCATACTTATTCCCAGTTTGGTCATTCCATCTTCCTTCAGAAGCTTCAGGTGAGGACAGAGAGCAAGGCAAAAAACCTTGGCAACATGCTCAGTCAATCTACTTTGATTTGCAGGATCAGTTGCTAAAAGTATCATTTTGCAGGATCATTTAGGTGTTTTCTAGGAAAAACACCTCTGTCCATCTGATAACTTTTCCATTTGCTTTATGTTCTGATCCATGGAATATCTTCACAGTTGTTGTAGTCTCCATGGACTTCTCATTTATAGGACTTAAGACACACTTGCTAATGTTCTTGTCATCATCCACCCACTGGATGTGGATGTGCTCCTGGGGATCCTCCGTGTCCGCCTTCCCACAGGTGATGGTGAAGTCCTTCATCTCTCACAGTACTTGCCTCAAAGAATCCATGTTCTCTGCAGTGATCTGGACCACAGTTTCTTTATCCACTCATTGATATATGGGCATTTGGGTTCGTTTCACATTTGTGTGATTGCGAATTGTGCTGCTATAAACATGCCTAAGTAAGTATCTTTTTCGTATAATGACTTATATTTCCCTGGGTAGACACACAGTAGTGGGATTGCTGGATAAAATGGTACTTCTACTTTTAGTTCTTTAAGGAATCTCCACATTAATTTCCAAAGTGGTTATACTAGTTTACATTCTTGTGTCAGTCTTTATTGTTGTTTGACTCTCCTATTAGAGAGCTGACATCCACAAGAAAGATAATTTAATTACTGATTTTATTCACTTTAAAAAATAATCCCAACATAGGAAAGTGTCTAACACATAATCCTTTAAATGTTCAATGGACCATTTGTCAAATGATTGAATAATCACTAATACTAATTGAGTACTTACTGTGTGGTAGGCATCCTAATAATCATTCAGTGACTCCCTATTAGCTGTGGGATAAAATGCAAATCCCTTGACATAACAGCAAGCCCCTTCATGAACTGGTTCTACTCAACACTCCAACCTCATTTCTCCATGCTTCTCAATTTCCTTTCCTTTAATTCTCAGTCTCTTTTCTCCAGGTATACTAAACTCCTGGAAGTTCCCAAACATGTTTCTTCCTCTTGGCCTTTGCATACACTTCTGCCTATAAACCTTTCCCACTACTTTCTGTCCAAATTTTACAAAATTATAGACTCCACCTCTTGAATTTCCCTTTCCAAGGCAGATTCCTCCAAACTCTGAGGCAGGATTTCATGCCCCTCCTGAGAGATCCCACAGTACCCTATTCTTACATCTTTAGTAGTAATCTTTATTCTCAATTGAAATTGAAGACTTGCTTCTTGATTGCTGAATGGGAAATTTCATTAGCATGGGGTTTCTGTCTCATCTGTGTCTGTATTCTCTCAGTGCATATCATGGTGCCTAGTGCACAGTCAGCACTAAGTAAAAACATAATGAGTGACAAAATGAATGAGACTCCTCTGTGGCCTCTAGGAAGACTACAACTTGCTTGACAGCAGGCTGTCAGACAGTGTAGAAGGTCTCTGGGGGCTGCAAAAGCCTCCATGAGAAAGATTGCCCCAGTAGAGGCCAGAAAATTATAGATGCCTATTCATTTGAGTAGCTCAGATCCTTCAACTAAGTCCTGCCCCATTGGAATGGATTCTCATTCTCCAGATTGAAAGGGCTTCCTCTCCAGCAGGATTTCTCAATGGGATCAACTGGCCTGGGACACTGTGCAGTCTATCAAGGAATCCTAATGTCCCTGGTACAGGTCAGAAGCATGCTAGGAATGAATCCTGTATCTGACTTTTTGCTTTTGCTCTCATGAACTCGAATACACATGCCATCCATTGCTTAGTTCCTGTGAGGTCATGCTTTCAATCATCTATTTACTGCTTTAGCCAAGACTCACACCCAGAACTGTCAAACCCAAAGTCCATGGTGTTATCTAACACTCAATGCTGCTTAAATAATCATGAAACTCTTCTGTTTACTTGTGCTAATGGATTTAGCCTACAAGCGTATATGTATTTTCAGAACTATATTGAGGATCTCAGAAATTCCAAAGACTTTAATACTCTGAAAGTGATAACTTTTGAATGTTGGAATTCAGGTGTCAAGTCAAAGTTTCAGGGGATGCTTCAGTCTGAAGTGTCTCTGAGGTCATTTCAAGGACCAGCCCTTCCTAGGAGTCTTTTTCTGGCTATGGCAAAAGATGTCTTGCTCAGTGTCTCCTTTAAAAGAAGGATCTCCTTGCCTGGCCATGGGGAATGTGATTAGCTGAGATCTTCTAGCTATTAGCTTCGTCAGTGTCCACTTCTGCTCTGGCTGTGTTCATGCTATTCTCAGGATGGATTCTGGCCAAAAGCTGATCAAGGCAGTGATACAAGGGCCTAGCTCTTTCAGCCCATTATGGGAGTGCTCTAATGGAAAAGTTCTGTTCTGGAATTCCCTGTTGGGTTGGCCAAAGCATTATTAGATTGGTGTACTGATCTGATAACTCTCCCTGCTCAAATCTTTTTCCCCATTTTTCCTTTCACTGATATTACTTGTCAATAAACTGTTACGTTCTTCACTTCATCTTAGTGTCTACTTCCTTGAGAACTCAACCAGTGACACAGGCTCTAGAGTGTTCATAATTTCAGTGTATACAGCAGGTATGTCAGTGGCATGATGGGCTAGAAGGCAAGGGTAGAGAGGTATTACTACTATTATCGCTTCTCTGACTTTGGATATTGACAGGCAAAAATGACGTGTAGGGTCTCTGTTGGAGAAAGGGACCACATGGGCAAAGACTCGGGGCTATCACCAGTTTGACCATTCTGTAGAGTGTGTTGTGTTTGACACAACTTCAGGGCAGTTGTGAAGGGACTTGTGTCTAGAAAGGTAGTTTGAGGTCAGCCTTGAATACCAAGCTAAAGACTGTGGGTTTTATTTTTTAAGGAGTTGCTACATTGGAAACAAGGTCATGCTTAATGTGCTTTGTGGGATTATCTGGTTTTGGCCCACAATGGGATTTGTGTGTTAAATCTGTCTAAGCAGAAGTTAATTAATAAGCAGGTATTAATGTATTTGAGTTTACCTTGGAAATTTGCTTTTTAAATATAGGATTAAGTAGGGGAGGGAAGCACATTTCAGGCTGGAAAGTCAGCTGAGTTATAGCCCTCTGGTCCCTCTGCAGCCTGTCAGCTTCCTTTCCTGCCCCCAAATCCCAGGTTCCTTGGAAATAACAGAGGAACAACACTGCAGCAAATGCATACTTTATTCCAGGTGAGTGATGCATAGGTTCCTTCTACTTCCTGACCTGAGGGATGTAGCTAAATAGACATCCAGAAGTGCACTGAAATTAAGGTTGCCAGACTGAGAAAAAAAAGTACGTAAAATATATTCATATACACACATATATGACATTTCTAAAATTATTCATTGCTTATCTGAAACAAATATAACTGTACATCTGGTATTTTATCTGGCAACCTTACTCTGCTTTCATTTTGGAGGCCTACAGCTAGTCTTAAAGAAAATTAGGCCCTTTGAGGCCCTTTCTTAACTTCTGCACTGCCCTTAATTGATTTCTAAGTCAAAACTGCTACCCCATGTCACCCAGGCCCTAGTACCAACGTGGCTCCACTGGAAAGCTGCTCCTCCAGGCTGCCAGAGCACTTATACTTCCCTCAGAGCAGAATCAGAGGAGAGTGATTCAGGGTAATGGGGCTGATCTGCACCGACCTGTGAACGCACTGAGTTCGTCCACTTCCTCTCTGAGAGCTCCTGGGCAAGTGAGGAAACTTCTTTGACTTTGAATTTCTTTATCTTTACAACAGTGAAGCTCAATGCCTACTCACAGGATTGCTGAGAGAATTGAATTTAATAGTCCTGCTCCTTATATGGCCTGGATTGTCAGGGTGCTCATGTCATGAGAGCTGACACCCCGGTTATCCTTACTTGTGCGCCTAAGAACAGGGCCTCATATGCAGTACACAAGCTTACTGCCTATTTGCTGAATGAATCAATGAATGTATGCCTTTAGGGGACGCCTGGACCTCACTGAGGAAAATGGATGGGGTCCAAGAATGCTTGTGGGCCCAATAGGCTCAGAATGACAGTCAGACATGGAGGGTAGGCATAAGCCCAGAGGCTGGGCATGGATCAGGAGGAAGTAGAATAAGAAGGGAAGTGGTGAGACACCAGCGAGTCCACCAAGGGGCTGGAAGAACTGATATGCAGGAAGGTTCTGGAACTAGGGCTGGAATGGCCAAAGAGAGACCATGGCAGTGTGGCCTCTAAAAGAGTCCAAGAGGGTCAAGAGGGTTGGGTGCAGTAGCTCACGCCTGTAATCCTAGCACTTTGGGAGGCCAAGGCTGGCAGATCACCTGAGGTCAGGAGTTCAAGACCAGTCTGGCCAACATGGTGAAACCCCATCTCTACTAAAAATACAAAAAATTAGCCAAGCGTGGGGGTGTGCGCCTGTAATCCCAGCTACTCAGGAGGCTGAGGGAGAAGAATCACTTGAACCCGGTAGATGGAGGTTGCAGTGAGCTGAGATCATGCTATTGTACTCTAGCCTGGGCATCAAGAGTGAAGCTCCATTTCAAAAATAAAAAATAAATAAATAAAATGAAAGAGCCCAAGAGGATCTGCCATATTCTCTCAAGTCAGTACAGGCAGAACAGATAAAATGAGCCTGGCTACTTTAAAATGTATAAAAAGTCATTCCTGGTCTCATAGCCTTCCTCAAGATAAGTTTGCACTGCCTAGGTCAACCATATAGTTTGTTAGTTAAATAGAATGCTTGTATTACTTAAGCAGAACACTCACTAAACAGTAGTGAAAGGGTCACTATTCATAGCTACGTTGAGACATTTGGCTTACACTGGAACTTACATGGGCTACCTAGGAAATACAGTCACCTTATCTCTGTCCGGTTTATCTCTTTTTATAGACAGAAGAGGCTTGACTATTCTTTCAAAAGAACTATCAAGACTGGAAGGTCAATTCCTCAGATCCTCCCTCATGTAACATAGTATAGAGATTTCCAGAAGCAGAAAAGAGCTACAGTGAGCTTCCCAGGGGCTTGGCTGAAGAAGAGCTACAGTCTGGCTGGAGAATGTAGCTCCAGTTAATATTAACTCTTTTCCTCCTCAATCATTTAGCAAGTGTTTATAGATTGCCTATGCACTTCACCCTGTAATCGAAATTATGAAAAGAAATTATGCAGGAAATAAGGGAAGACTGTATTTAGTCCCAATTAATCTTTACTTATCTGCAGTCTGTACCAGATCATAAGCTCCCTGAGGACAGCATTTGTACCATTTATCCCTGTATCCTCTGTGCCTAGTGCAGAACAAGGAACACATCAGAAGCTTATTAACTACTTCTTGACTAAAAGAGTAATGAATATAAAAATTATCATGTAAAAAATAAGAAAATAATAAAGTCCTTTATATAAATAGTTCATTGATTCAACCAATGTTTTTGGAGTGCTTCTCTATGATCAGCTCTGGTTTAGGCACTGATGATATTGCCTTAAGCCTTCTCATCTTAGGAATAATTTGATTTTCAATCTAGTAGCACTAGGTAAATGTTAGAGTTGGGAGAGAGGAGTCTGGGCTGGGCTAGAGTAGACTTCATGGTGCCCCTGCATTGGGCTTTATGGATAACAGAAGAAGGGAGAGAGCATCCCTGGAGAAAGCATCGAAGGTGAATGCTAAAGAGAAAGTCACACAGCATGCGGAGGGCATGAGGGTGGGATCTGAGGACTCAGGTTGATGAGTAATGGAAAGTTGGATCGAAAAAGTTGCCTGAGGGAAGATTTTTAATTCCAGAAAGAGGAGTTTGGACTTGATGTGCATTCGTTTTCTGGGACTACCATCACAAAATACTACAGACTGGGAGGCTTAAACAATAGAAATTTATTTTCTCACAGTTCTAAAGGCTGAAAGTCCAAGAGCAAAGTGTTGGCATGATTGGTTCCTTCTGAGGCCTCTCCTTAGCTTGCAGAGGGTCACCTCACTGTGTCTTTACATGGTCTTTCTTCTCTGTGTTTGCATCCCTGGTGTTTCCTTGGGTGTCCAAGTTTCCTCTTCGTGAAGACACTGGTCAGATTGGATTACGGCACATCCTAAATGGCCTCATTTTAACGTAGTCAATTCTAAGACCCTATTTCAAATACAGTTGCATTCTGAAGTACTGGGAGTTTGGGGCTCAACATGCAAATTTTTGGAGGGGAGAGACATTTTGGCTCATACAAACCACAACAATATGGCAGGCCAGAGGAAGCTATCAGGGATTCTTGAGCAGACAGGTGACATTGTAAGAGTGGAATAAATGTGATTACATCTCTGCAAGGTGTGGGTCCTGGGGGGACTCTGTTAAATTAATGACCTTAGAGTTATTACAGATTCAACTACTGAATGTGGACATGGGTCATCACTACGAAAAAAGAAAAATTGCCTCTTTGATTTATTGCTAATCATGGCAAACTTTGACCATGTAATTTTGTCGCGTTCAAAATGCTTTTGAAAATCAATAACTTTTTCCTTAGCTGTCCACAGCTGATAATGAATATTCTTCCCAATGTCTCAGCTAATACAGGAACAAGAGGAAAATACAAATTAGGATGTATATGACATAACTTGGTGTCTTGATAAGGGCATGCATGGCATGTACTATTCCCACTCCGTTGTGCATCTTTGTGTAATGATGACTGACTAACTGCATTTTGTCAGTCACTTTCAAAATTGTAATGAATTGGGCAATTCTGCAAGTGACTGACCTTCATTGGATGTATTGCTCTTAATTTTTTTTTTTTTTTTTGGCATGGGACTGACTTTTCATTCTAATGGAATAAAAACCCATATTGCCAAGTGCTATAAATAAAATGATCATACATTTTGTTCATTAAAATAAATGTATTTATTGAAAACTTGTTTTAGGTGCTGTGACTGATGCTGAAGATGTGGAGGTGATTAAGAAATGTCACTTTTTAAAAAAATATTCCAAGTTTGGTTCAACAATCAAATTCTGGAATTACTTACTATGCCCTCTGTTAAGTTTCATCCTAGTCTTCCCAAAGTTCTTTGCCAATGACCCCAGCATGTTTCAATCTACAAAATTTTTCTTATTTATATCTAAAAAGTCTATAGTATGCATAAAAATAAAATGACACTATCTCTATTTAAACATCAATCATTAATCTTTTAAGCTCTCAAAAAAAAATTGAGGATTAAAGTGTACTCATTATCACTACCACTTGTTTATTTAATCTAGTATATCACTGGATAATTATTTTTGAGAATTTGATGTTCTCTTGTTTATTTATAACCTAGATTTAAATGACTGACTGCAACACGTATCTCAGAGATTTTCCTCATTGTTGTAGATGCTGTTCCTTATTACCATCTCAAATATTCCAAATATGAAATTTGTTTTTCCATTTGTACGGCACTGTTTTCAAGGACTTTTGATGTATTGATTGCCGTGGTCAATGCATATGTGAAGACAAAGGGGCAACTAGTGTAGTGGTTAAACAGATATTTGGAAATTTGAAAGAAGATAGAATGCAACTAGGTGTAGATGGATGGTGTGTCTCTGGATGATCTAAGAGCAATCAAGTCTAAAGATAGGTCTGAAAGGAAAGACAATCTGCACATTCATTGACTAGCACTTATCCACTTGTCAGCTGTGCTCACTTGATTTGTTTAACTTCAGTTTTTCGTCTTTCTTACCATCATTAGTGTCCCAAGTAAAAACTTAGAGGACAACTTATATGCCCCTCATCAGGGAGTTGAGAATGACTGTTTTCACATATCTTACACCTGATCAAGGCATGAAGTCTTAAGGTAGAAACAATTATCATTCACAGTAGAACTACAAAAGAACCTCATTAATATATGTGCTACTTATTTCCCTTTGATGTGGTCATAGTCCTTAACCAGACTGTAGTTATTCTATGTAAGTATTACTGATTTTCCTGCAGCCTCCATTGCACCATTGGCACAATGCAAGGAAAACCTACAGCATTCTATGCACTTGTGATGAGACCATCTTACCACTTACCACTCTCATTCCACTACTTACTGTTTCACCACTATCAGGATCAATCTCATTATGGTAGGCCAGCTGTTCTCACATACACTCCCAAATCTCAGAGTTTTAACAAGGTAGACTTTATTTCTCTCACACATATAGTTCAATATAGGTGTTTTGCTAAATAGTGATTCTGGGACCCAGGCTGCTGCCAGCTGGTGGCCCCATCTTCCTGTAGGGCCTTGAGAGTCTCTGTAAGATCCTCTGTGCCACACTGTGGTTAGAGGAAGAAAGAAAGTGTGGAGGATTGAGGGACGTGCATATTGGTTCCTGGAGGGAGTGTGTATTAGTTTCTTCTTGCTGCTGTAACAAATAACCACAAACTTGGAGGCTCAAAATAAGATAAATGTATTATCTTACCATCAAAGTAGGATAAATGTATTGTCTCACAATTCTGGAAATTGAAGTCCTTAAATTGAGGTGTTAACAGGAGAAAAACTCCAAGTCATGCTGTTTGAACTCATTTTAAATTTATGAATTCCAACCTCAAGTGGACTCTTAGAGCTGGATAATAATAATTTTATTACATCATTTAAATAGTAGCCTAATAATATAGTCTAATACTTTTAGCCTAATAATAACCTAATAATTTTACTACATTTTCCTAGTCGTCTGATTCTTAGCCTGTAATGTGCATCAGAGTCACTTGGAGGGCTTCATCAAACACTTATTGCTGAGTTTATGATTCAGGGAGTTGGGTGCTGAAGGTGGTTGCTGATAGCTGAGTCAGTCTGTCCTCACTGATGTGTCTTTCAGCAGCTCAATTCTCAGTGTGAGAATTGGTGCAGGTTTTATGAACTGCCCTTTGAATTTGCAATACAGACAGTCATTGACTTATGATGGTTCAACTTATGATTTTTCAACTTTATCATGGTGCAAAAGCAATATACATTCAGTGGAAATGAACTTTGAGTATCTGGTTTTGATCTTTTCCAGTTTCCATGCAGAACAATAACTCTCTGGTGATGCTGGGCAGTGACAGCAATCCACAGCACCCTGTCAGTCACACAGTCACCACGGTAAACAACCAATATTTAACAGTGTACCATGTTGCCAGCATTTTTGGGATATTGCGTTTTCTGTTTTTGCATCCCATCATGTCTACAAAATATCCATTTTCAACTTAACAATATTTTCAATATATGGATTTATCAGGAAGTAACTCCATGGTAAGTTGAGGAGCATTTGTACAAGTTTACAACTGTTTTAAATTGTAAACATACAACCATATGTTTCTTTACAAATAGATCATTTCCCTAAATCTCCCATATGCTCCCAAATAATGGGAAATTTTGGTGCTCCAAATCTTTGAGTTATTTTCTGGTCTAAACGTTCTTCTGATAATTTGAGATACGTTAGTGACAGTTCCCATTTCAATACCAAGTCATTTTAGTGGGCTGATGAATCTTCAGTTGAGAAACACAGAGAGATGTCTAAAGGGTGTGATGTCAGAGTCTTCTATTTGATGATTAAGTAGACTCTATGTTGTTCTTATAAAAAGGGAAATGGGGCTGGGTGCGGTGGCTCACATCTGTAATCCCAGCACTTTGGTAGGCTGAGGAGGGTGGATTGCCTGAGCTCAGGAGTTCACGACCAGCCAGGGCAACACGGTGAATCCCTGTCTCTACCAAAATACAAAAAATTAGCCAGGTGTGACAGCAGGCACCTGTAGTCCTAGCTCCTTGGGAGGCTGAGGCAGGAGAATTGCTTGAACCTGGGAGGCAGAAGTTGCAGTGAGCCGAGATCATGTCACTGCACTCCAGTCTGGCAACAGAGCGAGACTCTGTCTCAAAAAAAAAAAAAAAAAAAGGAAAAAAGAAAAAAAAAGGGACATGGAAGCTTCCCACGGACAATATGTAGGTGTGCAGCTTTTATAATAAAAAACCCAGCAAACCGAATCTTGGTTTTATCATATTGCCCAGCATGTATTTATTTTTAAACTTGCACAAGTATACCCACAAACACACTTAACTTGTTATCAAAGACTAAGGTACTGAAATATGGTAAAATGCCCGGTTCTAAGAATAGCACCTGGCACATAGTTGGCATTCAATAATATCTCTTCATTCAATAAACATACATGAAGTACTGTATGAGGACTGGAAGATACATAATCTGCAGAGATGTGACAAAGAAAGACGCTGTTCATAGTCAAATGCTGAAGAGAGATCAGATAATGTGAAGACTAGAAAGCATCCACTGATTTCCCCAACACAGGGGTCCGTGGTGATCTCAGAAAAGCCACTGGAGCCAAAATATCAGGGATCAAATTCAGCCTGCAGAGAGATAAGTCGTTAGTCACTGAGGAAGTAAGTATAATTTCTGTAAGAAGCTTGGCTGCAGAGGGGAGGAAAGAGAGAGATGAAGGGATGGATGGCATCTCAGTGGGAAAACTTTTAAGGTAGGAGAGATCTGTGTAAGTTTAAGTGCAGGTGATAATAGGCCCTTAGAGAGGATGTGATTGTATATAGAGGAGAGAGAGAAGAGTTAATTGATATAGATACAGAAGAATCAATAACAGAGGATAATGAACTGAGAGGGATTGAGCTGAGAAACACAAGACGATGGATAATCCTTAGGCAGGAAGAGAAAGGGAAGCTCCACCATTTGTCCTGTTATGATAAAGGAGTCAGAGAGATGCACTAAAATGAGTAGGCAACACAGATGTTTCATAAGAGTGGATAGCCCTCTTCAGAGCGCTGTGTTCTTACTGGGCCCATAATCAATAGCTACAGTGCAGGTACGCATCTCTCTCTCTTCTGTCTTCAACAAAATTCTAACAAGTACATGAATTGGTGGTAAGAAAACTGGAGTAGAAAACAAGAAATATGATTTCAAGGCATGACTCTCCTACATGTTGGGTCTTCATTTCTGAGTACTGTGTTTTGGGATGGTACCAGAATGTTTCTACCCAGCCCAAGGCTGCAACACAGCAGTGCTCCATGGGGAATGGATGCCAGTTCCTACTAGCCATATAGGTTGTGGTAAGGACAAATAAAAAGTGAGTGTGAGAGGGCTTCATTCATCACAAAGTTAGCAAATTTTACATACAGGTACAAAATTACAGGTTTGGCTTTTCCTTTTCTTAGAAAATCTACATTTCAAAACAGGTTAAAAAAAAAAAAAAGAAAGAGTACCAAAAGCTTTAATGTAAGAGGGCCAAAGTGTGAAGGGGTGGGATGGAAGGAGTGTATGTACCCAATTCTTCCATTGCACACTCACAGCATAAACAAATGATGAACAGAGCAGTAACCTTGAGGCCGCCCTGGCAGGATGGAAGCCCAGCCAGTGAGAGTGGTGCCCAAATGAAGAGCAGCCAGAGTGGCCTTCAGCCAAGTATCGATCCCACTTTCTATTCTGAGCGGTACTTAAACCTTGCTTCCCCTCCTGGCATATGTCCCATCTTTAATAAAACAGAAAGACAAAGTGGTCTGTGTGAGAAGGAAGCAAGCCTCGGGAAACATTACCAGTGAGTCACCCCTGACCCCTAGCCAGGGGTCAGCCTCCCAGAATTCTCTTCTGAATCTGCATGTGGTTTTTCCAGGATGCTGCATTTCCTATAGTCACCTCCACTCCACTCACTGCTATTGTACGAACAAGGGCATCAACAAGACCCTGTCCCTTCCCACTGGCTCCTACCCTCCCCCAATATATCTTCTCAAACTGATAACTACACACTTGCTGCCTAGCAAGTACAGTGTTCAATAAGTATTTGTTGAATGAGTGAATGAATAAATGATCATTGTATGAATGCCGCCCTGGACTGCATGGCCTGTGAGATGCTCTTCACACATGAATAATAACTGGAGTACATGGTTTACCATGAGCCACTACGGTTTGGTACCATCAGTGACCAATAATCAGTTCCAGTAATCAGTACACCCTACAGCTCTGTAAGTGGGAGGCGGTTTCAGATCAGTCTAGTACCTTTTTAAGCACAGTGTAGGAGGGGATGCACATGTTCATCGCCTCTCTAGCACTCTTCTGCTTTGAAGTCAGAGAAATTGTGTCTCTTGGCTGAATAGTGTTTGAAGCAAATCCATAGCAACAATAAATAACATTTATTGAGTATTTACCTTTCTTCTAAGTGCTTCACACATATATCCATTTGAAAGAATCAGAAGTCCTAGGTCTGATTTCTAGATCTACAAGATCTTTTCTGTGTGATTTGGGGCAAATTACTTAACTTCTCAAGGTCTCAGTTTCTTTAACCATGAAGTAGACACAGTAATACCATATACCTTTTTCTTCCTTTCGTCTCAATAACATTTTTTCTTGCTCCTTTTCCAGTGTATCCTGTCTCAGCAAACACCGTATCTCCCTAGTTCATTGTAGAAACATGGTAGTCAGCTTTGATCCATGGTCCTCCTTTACCCCAACCTACCCTTATCCAGCTCATCAGTAGAAAGAAGATCTACTTCTCACATCTTCCACAAATTGTCCAATTCTATCCATCTGTACTGCAACACTCTAGTCCAAGTGGCATAATCTCCTGCCTGTATCACTAAAATATTTTTCTAACTGACCTCCCTTGCATCTCTCCAACACAATTTTAACAGGGTTTTTGGAACATAATTCAGCTCATGAAACTTTCCAGATTAAAAACCTTTAAAAAAATGCCTTCATGAATAAACTACTCTTTATATATAAAGGTCTAAATTGGTGTTGTCAGCCTAAAGGTTTGAGCCTCTAGGTTTTGTTTGTCCTGAAGAGGATTTTAATTAGCTGCCTACATTAAAAAATCAGAAGATTTAACATAAAAGTCAGATTCCCAGAGTCCCTTGAAAAATATTTGCTCATACTATGTCAGATTCCCTGTGTAAACCAGCAAGTGAAACACATAAGTGGTTCCAAATGGACAAGACTCGCTTCTCCCAGTCTGCCCTGCTGTTGTTTTCAATGCAACCCACTTCACTAAAGAATATACGTTCCTGGTTTTAATAGGCATTTGAGTTTTCAATCTCTGATCTGGATTGATTGAAGGAAAAGAAACTGGATTTTTCCAGTTCATGTAGGGGGCCTAGCCCAATCCTAGAAATGGCTTCCTCAAGTTTAGACAAAAGTTCAGGGTCTGGGCTATATCCATGGCTGCACATATAGATATAAAGTCTTCTAACTCTTCATTCTGAAAAACACATTGAGCAAGGACTCACTGGGCAATTGACAATTGTGCATTTATTTTTTCTTTAATAAAAACCCTACTACACATCCATTTGAAGGACTAGAATTGAAACAGGTGACACCACCAACTGCTAAACAGGATGCAGAGCAACAGAACTCTCCTTTATTGCTGGTGGAAAGACAAAATAAAACAGATATTTTGGAAGACAGCTTTATAGTTTCTTATAAAAGTAAACATAGTCTTACTATACCATCAAGTATGCGTGCTTCTAGGTATTTGCCTGACAGATTTGAAAGTCGATTTCTACACAGAAAGCTGCGTACAAATTTTTTGTGTGTGTGTGAGACGAAGTCTCTCTGTCGCCCAGGCTGGAGTGCAGTGGCCGGATCTCGGCTCACTGCAAGCTCCGCCTCCCGGGTTCACGCCATTCTCCTACCTCAGCCTCCCGAGTAGCTGGGACTACAGGCGCCGCCACCACGCCCGGCTAGTTTTTTGTATTTTTTAGTAGAGACGGGGTTTCACCGTGTTAGCCAGGATGGTCTCGATCTCCTGACTTCGTGATCCGCCCGTCTTGGCCTCCCAAAGCGCTGGGATTACAGGCTTGAGCCACCGCGCCGGTCGCGTACAAATATTTATAGCAAGTTTCTTTATAATCACCCAAACCAGGAAGCAACCAAGATGTACTTCAGTGGATGAATGGATAAATAAACTGTGGTATATCCAGAAAATGGGATATTATTCAGGAATAAAAAGAGATGGGCTCTCAAACCAGGGAAAGATATGGATAAATCTTCAGTGCATATTGCTAAGTAAAAGAAAACAATTTGAAAAAGCTGTATAATGTAGAATTCTGATTATATGACACCCTAGAAAAGACAGAACAGTAAAGGTAATAAAGAGAGTAATGATAACCTAGATTATTTAAAAGTGTGGGGGCAGAGGCAGGGTTGGATAGGTGAGGCACAGAAGATGCTTTAGAACATGAAATGCTTGCATGATTCTGTTGCAGTGAATATCAGACATTAAGCATTTGTTAAAACCTACAGAACTTTATAGAACAAAGAAAAATCTTAATGTATATACATTTGTAAACATCATGTAGAAGGTCAGAGGATTTCAGGATGGAATGCAGAATATTATTAAAAAAATATATAAATGCATTGCAAATGTAGGAAACAATCACACTAAAGGGATGTGGAAGTGAGGTACTGACCTAAGTAACTTTGGAAATTAGACTATAAGACTATAGGCAAAGGGAAGAAATCACCATACTATAGATAATAAGTTGTTTCCATGGGGCTATGGGTTAACAACTCCGAAACCATATACGTGTATATGGAATTCAACAATTAGATGAATGAATGGTGAATAGTGGGAGACTGATTCTCACTGTTACAGTGGAAGGTTACAGACAAGCAAGAGTAGAAGGTTAGAATAATCCATGGGTCATGGATTAGAGTTGGAATTATCTATTTATCAGAATGTTTATTTATTAGGTTGGTACAAAAGTTATGGCAAAAAAGCAATTACCTTTGCACTAACCTAAGAACATTTCTCTCTCTGTCTCTCTCTCTCTTTCTCTCTCTCATCACATTATAAGTTTCATGTGGGTAGATCCATGGGCAATAGAATAGAGTTGAAGACATCAGTATAAACTCATGTTTAGCTTAATATAGACACAAATAATCACATATGGAAATATGTTTCGATATGTGTTTATATCTAAACACATATCTATATAAACACATATCTAAACACATATCTATATAACACAGGTTAGCATGCACGCACATGTGATTTTGCTGTGTTAGCTGAAGCAGGTCTGAAGCAACAACACTTCAATAGCAACGGGCATATCTGCAACCCACATCTTGGTTTCAAACACAATTCTCCAACAAAAAGAAACAGGGTTTCTTGAAGAAATAGTGGATTCTAGGACTGGGGCAGAAAATATATAAGATAAAACTAGAAAATCTTGTAGTGCCAGAAAGTAACAAAATGCTCAAAAACCAACAAATGAGTTGCAGTCAGGGGCATGTCAAAGAGATGTAAGAACCAACTGAAGGAGCCCTCAATGGCCAAAGCTTGAGCAACCGAGCAACAAAACAAATAAAGTAGTGTTTAATCATAATCGAAAGCATAAAATGAATACCAGTTAATTCATGCTGATACAAATAAATGATTGAATAAATAAATGAGAAAGGGTAGACAAATCTTCCATACATAGCAATCCCAAATAATTTATGTATATCTTCTGTGTTTAAGGGGGTAGAGGTTAACTTTCCATTCCTTAAATGTGGGCTGCCCATAGGAACTTCCCCCTAAAGAGTATGCCAAGGGAAAAAAGAATGATTTTACAGTAGAAAGACCTGACAAATAGTTCCTCAAGCTGGGTGATCAAGGTCAATATGCACAGTGATAAGTCATATTGATAATATGTACCCTTGACATGACATTATGAGAATGACACTTTGCTTCTGTGTGTTCCTCACAATCACCCATGACCCCGGTCCAATCATAAGAAAAACATTAGACAAATCCCAAACTGGGGAACATTTTATAAAATATCTAACCAGTAATCCTCAAAACTTTTAAGGTTATAAAAAAACAAGGAAAATCTGAGGCGGTCACAATGAAGAGAGCCTAATGAGACATGATGACTAATTCTAATGTGGCATCCTTAATGGGATAATAAAAGAGAAAAAGGACATTAGGAGAAAACTGAGGAAATCTAAATAAAGTATGGACTTTAGTGAGTAGTAATATATTCATATTGATTTATTAATTGTGACAAATGGACTGTACTAATGTAAGATATAAATAACAGGGAAACTGGATGTGGGGGTATGGAAACTGTACTATCTTCCCAATAATTCTCTAAATCTAAAACTGTTCTAAAATAAAAATTTATTTTTTTAAAAAATAGATTACACTTTGAATAAAATTCAGATCCCTTATCATGAGCCACAGCACCCAGCATGATGTGGTTCTGCCCACCCTTCCCACTCCACCCTGAACCGCTTTCCCTTTGCTCAATAATCTTCGGCTAGATTGCTCTGCCACATCACATTCATTTCTGTATTGGGGCCACCACGTGGTCTGTGACAACGTCCTGGGATGTTCTTCACTCTGACATCTAATTACCTCTTCTTAATCACTCAGGTCTCAGCTCAAGTGTCCTTTCCCCAGAGAGAGCCTCTGTGGAATTCCCAAAGGAAATCATGTGCCCTCAAGTCTGATATTCATCACTCTATATGTTCTTTTCTTTCTCAGCATGTGCTATAAAATGGAATTACCTATTGACAGGAGTGGTTTTTTTTTTTTTTTTTTTAACATCTCCCACCACACTGTAAGTTCCATGCGGGTAGAAATAATTTCTACTTTACTAGTCGTTGAACACCCAGCTCCTAATTTAATGCCTGGCCCATAACAGGTATTCAGAAATATTTTTGGAATAAATTAATTAAATGAGACAGTGTAGGTGGCAGGGTCTATTCCAATGTCTAAATTTTGCTTTTACATCATCATACACTGTGCACTCAACAGAGTATCTATCATACCATATATGTACCCAACAACTATCTATTGAACTAGTAAATGCATGAGCAGGCAGGAGAGTCACCTAGATCCTACTTCTCTATGTCTACCCAAATAGCACCCACATAGCAGCAACCTCCCCCATGAAGCATGTCTTGCCGTCCACCTCTCAGACTGCTAATCTTTCCTTACTGAATTTCCACTGCAAATACTTGTCTTGGGAGTTTTAATAACCAAGTCATACATATATATAATATATATACATAACTTTGTTATTAATATAAATATTAAAATATATAAATTATAATCTATAATATAATTAATATATTATATATAATATATGTTAAATATATATATATATATGTAGTGATCAAGATGTTTATCTCTGTACATTCCATGCTGAGGCAGGTAATGACCAGAGGACCCTGACATAACGATAGTGAAGACAGAGAAGTTTACATATCCCTGTGAGTTTACATATCTCTCAGATTATTCTGAGGATATTTTTCTGTCTTCTGGCTTCCTAACCTCTGACCCTCTCCCATTGCTCATACCCACTCCAACTCACCCCCTATATATATATACACATACACAAATTGAGGACAGTCATGTTGCTTAGTCGGACAAAGAAGAAACATTTCTCTGAAGGCACACAGCTGAAAGAGGTCATTGGTCATCCAGATCCAATAGGGAACAGGAAGTTTCTGTGCCATATAAGAGGTTTACCTGGGAATGAGAGGTTCCCCACATTGCAGGACTTTCTCCTGGGAAAGTTGCAGACACACCAAGAAGAGCTGGTCACCCTGCCATTCCAGGCAAGTCAGTGAATAGCTTTTATTCTTGTTTTATTCTTGCTATCTCAGATTTATCTTTGAGGCCTCAGGTTCAAGGCATATATTTAGAAGAGGAGAGTGTACCAGGCTTCTCTTGTGTGTCTGCTTACAAGTCAAAGAAAAGAACAAGATTATTACAGTGATTTCCAACCTCCAAATTACTTTTTACAACCTCCCTCCACTTCAGCATCCACATGGAAGTTTGTGTAAATGGTATGTGGAAATCACACATCCCTGTGCTCAGAGTCAGGTTCAGGTGGACACATACGTGGGTGGCTCCTGGGAAGATAAAGTATTTTCTGGTGGAGGAGGGGAGGCAGGAAAACAGAAAAATAATTCTTTTGTCAAACACATAATGTGAAGAGAAATAATCGCATCACTGTACTTCAAAAAAATAAGTGTTCTGGAAAAATGGAGGAAACTGAATAAGAAGGGAAAAATAAAGTCAAGACAGAAGATGACAGTTCCGTATATTTTTACATGACAAAGGCAATAACCACCTTAACCAAATAATATTTAAAAGGGAAAGCAGGGAAATCTGCATGCGTGAAGATAAAAATTTTAAGGGCAAAAGATATCAGTTTTGGAGGCAGTGAGGATCAAAACTATGCAAATGACAAATCATGCCACACAAATGGTGATTTTAATGATGAAATTATGAAACAGAAGGAAGAAAAACAATAACTGCAATAGATTTTGATTTTTATTAAGTGCTTGACATTGTCTAATGAAATCATACTTGAAACATTAATTGGAATTAGATCAAATTAAGGCATAAATTGCAAAAATGGCTTTATAAGAAATAGCAATAAACTGGGTCTTTTGGGAAGTGTAAGTTTAGATGGCACCAAGCCTGGCACTGGGTTCCCATATCCATTGGCGACACAGCGAACACAGCCACGAGAACTGAATTAAACCCCCCAGCTGCCGATCTGAGGGTGCGGGCTGTAGAAATTGGGTGGGGAGTTGCTCACATTGAGAATTGAAGTATGTGAGATAATGTATTTTAGATAGTCTCTAGTCCATCCTTCTCATCCTAGAAAAAAAAAATGGAAGCATAGATTTATGAAGTGATTTTTTTCCACAACCAGATAGAACGTGTGCAGCTAAACTGTGAGTTGAGCCTCACAGTTCAGTTTGCTGAACATTAGTAAACAAATAAAAATACAAATGAAAACCACAATAAGATAGCATCTCATGCCAGTTAGAATGACTGATATATACCCAAAGGATTATAAATTATTCTACCATAAAGACACATACACGCGTATGTTTGTCACAGCATTGCCCACAATAGCAAAGACATGGAATCAGTCTAAATGCCCACCAAGGGTAGACTACATAAAAAAATGTGGTGCAGATACACCATGGAATACCATGTAGCCATAAAAGAGAGCAAGATCTTGTCCTTTTTAGCAACATTGATGGATTTGGAGGCCATTATCCTTAGAAAACTAACACAAGAACAGAAAACCAAATATTGCATTTTTTCACATCTAAGAGAGAGCTAAACAAAGAGAACATATGGACTAAAGAAGGGAACAACAGACACTGGGGCCTCCTTGAGGGTAGACGGTGAGAGGAAGGAGACGACCAAAAAATTACCTATCAGGCACTACGCTTATCACGTGCGTGATGAAATTATCTGTACACCAAACCCCTGTGACACACAATTTACCTATGTAATAAACCTGCACATATACCCCTCACCCTAAAATAAAAATTAAAAAAGAAAGGAGACTGAACCCCTAGGTTGGGCTGCATATTCACTATGTGTGTTACTGTAGCATGTATCACATTGTAGCTTTGTTGAGCATAGGAACATCTTAGAAAGCAGGCATATGTATACATACACTCCCTCCAAACTCTGTGTATAACAAAGAAAACAAAAGATGGTCAAAGGTTTTTTTTTTGCATATCTGTTCTTCGTTAAAATGAGACACTGGTGATCTTAGATACAGAGCCATAGCTCTGCCCTACTGAGCATAGTTCACTGGCTGCCAGAGACTGTCTTTGGAATGCTCTTTTTGGAAGCTTCCGTTTCTCTAGAGAGAGAGATAAATAATAGATAGTTTTTGAATTTTCGAGAAGCTCTATTTAGTTTCTGCCTTAGTGTCAGAAGTACTTTGGGTTCGATGTCAAACATACCATTTTGGTAGCCCTTCCTTCTTGTCTGAGCTCATATCAGTTAGTTCCTTCATGTCTACTGCCTCCTGTTCATGCCCTGTCTTCCCCACCTTAGCAGGAACGGACGAAGGGTTAGGCTAGGGCTTTGTTTGCCTTTGAACTATGTTAAATGACTCCTTTTCAAGATGCCAGGGTCTAGCACCCTAAGAACATTTTACCTTCCTTGTTTTAAAAAGGAGGTTTGAGCTTGGAGCAACTTGCATCCTCTCCCCACCTGACTCATCCCCGCTTCTGAGAATGGGTTTGGCCCGAGAGGACTGTGCAACCAGACCACTGCTTTGCTTTCATTTCTGAGTTCTCCTTTACTTCTCGCACCCACAAGAGTCATGTTATCTGAGCAGCAAATAATTTCCCTATAAAGTAGTCAATGTTCTTGGCCCAAATATATATTTTTGTACTCATTTAAATTTGATTATGAATGTAACTCTTTTCATCCTCCTCTTTGCCTCTAACTTCCTTGAAAGGCTTTCTTAATCCCAAGGAGCGCCTGTGGCTATAAGCTTTGCCAGGCAGGACAAGGTCCTATCTCATCTCTATATCATTGTGCCTCTATCAGGGGATTGCCAACCAGCCAATATTTATTGAATCTAATACCAAAATTCTATACAAATTAGCCTCAATATTTTATACCCACACCTTTTATGAATGTATTTTCAACAAAATAAATATGTCATAGCTATTTGGTACCTGTGGAGATAGAAAGAAGGAGGTATGTATTTAATTTGTGTATAATAAAACTTCAGTTAAGTAACAGAACACAAGTTATTAAAATCATTGCCTTAGTTTCTTCTTCAGGAAAGAATGAAGAATAAAAATACAAATAGGTTGAATAAAAATAATGCATTTCATAATAAATGAATACTCAAAGTCTTATGATGTAACCTGTATTTGGCCTAATTCCCTATTCACAAACTTCCAGAGTGAGGATTTTGTGGTCTGGGAATGTCTTTACTTAGGAATGAATAATTCCACAATGTTAGTCCACCTGGCCTTA
Source organism: Theropithecus gelada (assembly GCF_003255815.1). Classification (NCBI taxonomy): domain Eukaryota; kingdom Metazoa; phylum Chordata; class Mammalia; order Primates; family Cercopithecidae; genus Theropithecus; species Theropithecus gelada. The sequence goes on along the minus strand of NC_037681.1, from coordinate 37,585,211 downwards.
AAGGGCAACATTGTAAAGTGTTTCCTTTCCAGTGATTTTCTGTTGCAAGGGCTGAAAAAAACTATGGTGTGATTGAGAATGTGGGCTTAGGATTCTGCAATTTGGGTTCAAATCCTGGTTTTGTCTATTTTTCAAGGTGTATGATGGAACAAGTTAGTCAAACTTTCTGAATTTTCATGGTGTGATGATGTGAGAATCAAATGAGATGTTATATATAATGGCATAGTTAAGTTCCTGACTAGAATGGGCACTTAATAAATGCTAGCTTCTATTGCAAGCCAGCATAACAATGTGGATTTCCTGATCAAGCTACTTTATCTAGAATGCTTTATAATAATAATTCTCTTACTACACTGTTGATTTGAGAATTTACCCTGTGTGTGTGTGCATGTGTGTATGTGTCCATAAGTGTATACACACAGCAAAATCTTACTCTTCTGAAGCTCTCTCTTAGTAACTGCATCTCATCTGGACTACAGCCAGGAATCATGAACCGTGTATAATCAGCCTTTGCCTAGGCACAATGGATGTGGCAAGACTCATGGACTAAAGCTTAAGTATTTTTCTCAGATGAGAGCCACTCTGGCGCTCATCCACTTGTCCTAGAGGACAGACGTGGCATCTTACTCATCTTTTATTCTCTATAGCATTACATGCATTTTCCGGAATATTGTTTGACTTCCATGTATTTGTTGACTCAACATGAATTATAGCTTGAGATTTGGTTTCCCATGGCAGAATGGAAACAAACCAAAAAAAAAGGAAAGAAATATGCCATTTTTAGAAACAGGTACATTGACAGCAATGGAAAGTAGCCACTAGCAGTTCTAATTTTAAATATCTTATTCTGACACAAATGAACCAAGCAGACACAAGTACCCAATAGGGCTATTAAGTTCAGGGGTGAATACCATAATATACTTTAGAAGGCTTGAGGGCATCAGCAGTAGACAGCACCATGCTTAATACTCCTAATAAAAATCCTCAGGTGGCAGGAAAAGGCTAAGTCATGTTCAGTCTTTGGAAGATTGATATCTCAAATGTCATTACCTAAAGCATATGATATACATATATGCTGAATTTTTCTGGAACTCACAAGTTTCAGGGTGCAAAAGAGGTCATAGTAATATAAACTGAAATTTCACAGGCTTGTAGATAGACCTACAGAATATCGCACCTTTGGCTCACTAAACTATTGCCCGCTAGGAATTCGTAGAAATCCCTGGGGAGTAAGTTACTAGTTCTCAAGAAAAAAGTCTGCTCTGCTTGGGTACAGAATTTACTTCGTCTATCACTGCAGTTTTTCTAGTTATTGCTGTTTCTCTACTGGGCCCCACAGTCTCTGCAGGTCTTCAATGTCCTCTGGAAACTTTAAGCTCCCTGGGGCACAGTGTGATACTAGAGTTTCTATTGAGGACTCCATCAGTGGCTCTCAAGCCTTCAAGACACAAAGGCTGCTCTGTAATGCATGGTCCAAGACGTCCATCTCCCTCAGTGCTCCAGCAATGCATGTAGTTCTCAAAGTTGTACAAAAAATGACTTTTTCATATTTTACTTATAACCCTTCTGTTTCTTAAAAGATTTAGATCTGAGTCCACTGAGGACTGAGCCAGAAGACAAAGCCTAGTAGTCATCACCATGCTATAATTAGATCCAGCCTTCCTCTTGATGACTCAGAATTTACTTATTGACTGAGTCTCAGGCTTTTTCTTTCCCTTAGGATTAGTCTCAAATGATTCCTTATTCTTCATGAAAATAGCCCCCCCGGCCGGGCGCGGTGGCTCAAGCCTGTAATCCCAGCACTTTGGGAGGCCGAGACGGGCGGATCACGAGGTCAGGAGATCGAGACCATCCTGGCGAACACGGTGAAACCCCGTCTCTACTAAAAAATACAAAAAACTAGCCGGGCGAGGTGGCGGGCGCCTGTGGTCCCAGCTACTTGGGAGGCTGAGGCAGGAGAATGGCGTAAGCCCGGGAGGCGGAGCTTGCAGTGAGCCGAGATCGCGCCACTGCACTCCAGCCTGGGCGACAGAGCGAGACTCCGTCTCAAAAAAAAAAAAAAAAAAAAAAAAAAGAAAATAGCCCTCTCTCAGGCTGCCCCATAGGTTTACCGACATACTCAGATAAATGGGGATTATTTTCTTTCTTCCTTCATCCTTACCCTCTCTCCTTTAAAAATTTCCCTCAACAAATACTTCATGAACACATACTAGATGCCATGTACTATTCTGGGTGGTAGGATCACGGCAATAAACAGAACACACAATGTCTGGTCTTTCGGAGAGTCTTGTGGGAGAAACATAACAATAAGCAATGAACTATATGGGGGTATGTATTGCAAATTTTTAACTCTTTATATTGCCTTGATGCCTCAACATTCCCACAAGCAGGCTATGAGCACCCTGCCTGGTTGTCCAGGCGCACCAGTGTGACAGACAGGGCTGTTCCCTTCCAAAAGGGCCCCTTCTTGCCCACTCCTGAATGGAACCTAATGACATTCAGCCACACCAATGAAATCCCCTTGTGCCTTTGGTTTCTGGACTCCATTCTGACCCCCAATAAGGCCACTTGCCCACAGGTCCTCACTTTCCCCTCTTCAACTCCCCATCTGCTCAGTTGAGTTCACTCCCTGAGAGCTTCTCTCAAGTGGCCCCTGGCATGGCATGGTGTGCCTCTCTCCTCTAGGATCTGTGAGTATAACAAATCCTTTAATTTCATATATCTCTCTGAGTGTAATTTCCATGGCTATTTTGAAATGATCCTTAAAGATTCCATGAGGGGGACTTACTTCTCCATTTACAACAAAGGATACTATTTAGATAGGAAGTCATAAAGACTTCCTGGATGAGGTACTATTTCAGCAGCAACATTAATAAGGAAAGGCAATAAGGCAACAGGTATCTCAGGAAAGATGATTCTGGTAGGAGGGAGCAGTAAGTTCAAGAGCCCTGGGGCAGGAATATGGCTGGACTGTCTGAGGAATAGCAAGGAGGTTAGATTTATTGGAACAGAGGGAGTGAAATGGAGAAAGAGCTAGAAGAAGAGGTCTGAAGGTTACCCAGGATGAAAACTCAAGTGGATCATTGTATAACTTGGTAGGATGTCAAATAAATATAGATGAAAAAAAGCCTTGTGGAGTCTTGAGCAGAAGATTCACAAATCTCTCTGCCTTCTAAAAAGATCACTCTTTCTGCTATGTGGAGATTTGATTATTGGAAGGAAAGTGTGGAAAGAAAGAGACAAGTAAGGGAGCAATTCTAAAAATTCAGGTGAGAGGGGATGATAGCTTGATTTTGACAAAAGTGAACAGAGGTGAGCAGTGACCTATTTTTGGATATAATTTGAATGTAATCAAATACAGAATTATTTTACAAGTGAAACATTTTAACAGATAAGAGAAAAACTGGTGATTCAAGCGTGATTTCATTGCTGTCGGCTATAGATTGGAATTTCATCTGCTGAGATAGGGGATATTGGAGAGCACCAGGCAGAAACAAGTAGAATCCAAGTTGGGGGCTTGGACATGTTAAATTTAGGGCATTTATTAGATATTTAAACAGAGATGTGTTAGTTTGCTGGGGCTGCTGCAACAAGGTAATACAAATTTTCTGGGTGGCTTAAGCAACAGAAACTTACTGCCTCACAGTTCTGGAGGCTAGATGTCCGAGATCGAGGTGTTGACAGAGTTGGTTCCTTCTAACATCCGTGAGAGAAGGATTTGTTCCTGGCCTCTCACCTTGGCTTGTCGGTGGCTGGCTTCTCTCTATGTGTGTCTGTGTTCACATTTCCTCTTCTTGTAAGTATACCAATTATATTGGATTAAGACTCACACTAATAATCTCATTGTAACTCAATTACCTCTATAAAGGTTTTCTATCCAAATAATGTCACATTCTGAAGTACTAAGTATTAGGAAACATGGATTTTTGGGGGACATGATTCAATCTATAACAGATGTCAAGTAAGCAGCTGGATAGATGACTACGAAGTCCAGGGAGAGGTTGGAGATAAGATATATATTAGCTTTTATCTGCACATAGATTGTGTTTGAAGCCCTGAGGCTGGGTAAGGTCACTATCTGAGAAAAGTGGAGATAGAGACGATATCTTCAGATACTCCAGTATTTAGAGGTGGGTGATTCTGACTGCACTCACTCTGAATCTCCAGTTACATTCATTTTCATAAATTCTAATTTTACCTTAAGTTATTGGGTCTGGGACTTTCTGGGCCATGCAGAGTTCAAGCCAATGGGCCTTTTCTCAGAGGAGAGGGGCACTTTATGCTGTGGTAAGATCAAAGCAGACACTACTTACATGGTGAATGAAGGTTCTTATGGACTCTGATGCTAGCGGCTGCTGCTTTCTTAAAAAGTTCACTTCTGGGCAGTTTTAGCATTGTCCTTGAAGAACATAAAACACATTTTAAAGTACATTAAGGAACTTTTCCTTGACTGAATGATAGCCTTGATAGAAAAGGAAGCAGGAGACTTGTTTCAGATGTGCAACTCCCACAATGTCCTAGAAATGAACTAAAAAATAGAGCCCCTTTCTTTTCATCTTTTGTTACTTAGTGACACATAACAGACCATTTTGCTTGTTTTGAGAGTTCAGAATACCTGCAAACCATGACTTGTCCATATTCCTGGAAAGGGTGTCTTCATTCAGCAGACATTTGCCGAGTGCCCTCAGCAAATTGTGATTCTGGGTAGTATGACTACACGTCTAGCCTAAGGGGATAATGGGATGGTTTTGTATTCTGGGATGATTATTAACACCAATAGCATATTATGATAGGAAGAGCATGGAGCTGAGACGTGAAAATTCTCTTCTGAGACCTGACTCCAATCTTGTACATGACCATTGACAATTCACTTATGCTTGCACTTTGCCCAACAGATGAGGGACGTGGACTTGGATAACCTCAGAGATTCCTCCTAAATCTAATATTCTATAGTCTTATGACTTAAAGAAAAATAAATTGCCTCCAATTTTTAAAAGCTATTGCTACTTCCAGGGGACCCAGACATTTGGCCTAGTTCTCTGACTTGATGTTGGCCCTGGAATGACATTCTGAGTGGGAAGACCAAGAGTATTCCTGTTAGCAAAATAACAAGAAAGTTTCAAAAACAAATCCTCGACACCCCAAACCTTGTCTCTGGTGTAACTTTTTGCTTTTGCTCTTCTACACCCACCTTGTGCTTAGTGACTCACATTCCATTAAAATATATTTAGAGTGATATTTCGGAGTGTTAGACTTCAAAGTGTTCAGCTTTCTTGAGAAATATATTTGAAACTATTAGCTTTGATCTTATCCACAGACTATCACTTGAGACCATTTTTCTCTGTTTGGGTGCAGTTGGAGGACTCCTTGTTACCTTCTCTCTTCAGATTGACATCAGAGGTGTGACTGTGTACACGAAAGGCTACCCAGGGAGTACTCTTTTCCACTTTGTGACGATGAGGCCTCACTGTCAACTAAGGCAACACCTTTAATGGCTGCTTAGAATCTAAAGTTCTCCCAGGCTTTGGTTTTTCACCTACAACGTTGGGTGCCTTCTGTTGCTACTGTTCTGGTTTAGCGACAGATAAGAGGTCATATCCATTTAATGGCACAGAAAACCACCTGACTGTTGGCAAACACACATGTTGCCTCGTGCCTCCGATGCCAAATTCCCCTTTCTTCACCTGCAGTCATCATTTGCAAACTCTCTTTTGATGAGGCTGTAACTTTCCATTTGCTCTTACGAGTTCATTAAATATAAGGGCTTAAAAGGCTAAAGCTGGTAGTGAACTTTGAGACAATTTGAACCACGAGAAAACACGTCTAGAAGTAAAGCAGTTGTTCAAGGTTGCTCTGAGACAGGGGTGATGCCAGGACTAGAAACAGACTTAGGGCTCAGGTGTCATTCTCTTCTGCCACATTTCTCTCAGTGTAGCCTGAAGCAAGAGGATGAGAACAGACTGGGGCATAGCCACATATTGCCTCCCTGTGAGTTCAAACACTTTTTTCTCCTAAATGGGATTCTTTATTTTTGACAAAATAACAGGTTCCACTTAAATATCCATATTTTTGATATCTATCTTTAAACCTCGAGGACTAATTAAAATGTTAAATACCTCTTGCATATGATGACTTTGAGGAGATGTTTTATGTTGAAGCAGAAGTTTCTTTGTGCTCTTTCATTGTTTCTCAGGGCTCTGCATAGCTTCTGGGGGTTTTGCAAGCCAAGCTGTTTTCTAAAGATAAAAGAAATTTACTTTGAAAGTGTAGGAGTGTGATTCTGCCCCAGTGTCAGTGTCTTGTGCCTATAGATCTTTCTTTCACAGGTGCCCACCTAACGATGTAGCATTGGGATTTATTTCAAGAGTTAATCCATAAAGGACATGAGCTTACTGAGGAACCCTTCTTTTTAGTTTAGCATTTGACTTAGAAGCCTATACGAGTCCTCCGCCTTTGCCTTCCACGTCCCTCTATCATGGGCTTCCACACTTTTATGCACTTTCTTCTAATACAGCACTTAACCAATATCTATGTATTTATCTTCTCCCCTAATGTTCAATGCCTTTTTTTTTTTTTTTTTTTTTTTTGACAGAGTTTCGCTCTTGTCACCCAGGCTGGAGTGCAGTGGTGTGATCTCAGCTCACTGCAACTTCCGCCTGCTGGGTTCAAGTGATTGTCTTGCCTCAGCCTCCTGAGTAGCTGAAATTACAGGCACCTGCCACCACACCTGGCTAATTTGTTGTATTTTTAGTAGAGATGGGGGTTTCACCATGTTGGCCAGGCTGGTCTCGAACTCCTGACCTCAGGTGATCCACCGGCCTTGGCCTCCCAAAGTGCTGGGATTACAGGCGTGAGCCCCTGTGCCCGGCCTATTCTGTGGCTTTTTGAAGTCGGGGCTCAGTTTCTGTCTTGTAGCCCCAGAGAGCTTATTAGCATAGTGCTTTAGAAGTAGTATATAGTTAGCAAATATTTCAAAAGTGACTAAATCAGCAAATGTATAGTTGTGTAGGGCAAGTGTTAGCTGGTTTTTCTGAGAATCAGGTGTCAAGACAAGATTATTACAGAAAACATCTGGAAGAGAAAATGAGGAGGGAGTCAGGTCAGGAAAGTGTAGGAGAGAAGTTGCCCTGTGATCTTGAGTGAAGGAGTGAATACGGGGTGAATAAAAGCATCCCAGACTGTCCTGAAGTCTAAGGATCAGGCATAAAGGCATTGGAGACTCCTCAAGCCAACTGTGTTTTTAAAAATTTTTTATTATACTTTAAGTTCTAGGGTACATGTGCATAATGTGCAGGTTTGTTGCATTTGTATACATGTGCCATGTTGGTGTGCTGCACCCATTAACTTGTCATTTACATTAGGTATATCTCCTAATGCTATCCCTCCCTGCTCCCCCCACCCCACATCAGGCCCCAGTGTGTGATGTTCCCCTTCCTGTGTCCAAGTGTTCTCATTGTTCAGTTCCCACCTATGAGTGAGAACATGCAGTGCTTGGTTTTCTGTTCTTGCAATAGTTTGCTGAGAATGATGGTTTCCAGCTGCATGCATTTCCCACAAAGGACATGAACTCATCCTTTTTTATGACTGCATAGTATTCCATGGTGTATATGTGCCACATTTTCTTAATCCAGTCTGTCATTGATGGACATTTAGGCCCAAGCCAACTTTAACCACCCAAACAGCCCTAGGTCTTCCCAGAATGGGCCTGTACCTCTGCTGCTATCAGGCATTGGCTGGCAACAGCCAGTGGGGAGTGTGGGCTGGGTGCAGCCTTAGGGTAGACTTCAGAGTACAGCAGTTGGGGCCCTTGGTCAATTGTTCTTCCTTTAATTGGAGGTCTGGATGGGGACATCCTTATGGTTGAGGAATATGTGGAAGATTTTTACCTGTGTTTGTGGTATCTCCTTATGTGGACAGGAGTTTTCTGGAATGCTGGGAAGCTGGAAGCAGAGAATTATTAGAAGATTCCCAGCCACTGGTTCCACTTTCTCCACCCAGTTGAGGATTGGTTTTACTGGTGCTATTTGTGTCAAAAAAACAAGTTGTCCTGGTGAACAAAAATATAAATGAATGTAAATATAAATATAAATGGGAAGAGAATTGATTGCTTGTGTAAGCTGCTCAGGCATGGTGGTGTCTGCCTGTGGATAAGGCAGGGGTGTAACAAGAATATGCCTTCTTTCTTAGTCCTAGAAGCCCCTCACCTGTTACTGGAGGCAGTAAACTCTGTTGGAAATGGCAGGTAAAGGAAAAGTTTGATAAAAGGAGGGCATGCGGCATCTGCTTTATGTAGTCCTGTGGCAGCCTTTCTTTGATTAGTTCTGACTTCTTGGCTCAGTAAATTGGGAACTGAAGCCTGTGCATGTCAGGTGGTCTCCTTCCTTAGTCTCTCCCACCCGCATGGCCGCTGCCCCTTTGGTGTTAGTCTCTGCCTTTTATGTGCTTTCATTCTGCCAATTTTGTCTGGCCCTTATTTTTTTCCATCTTGTCTGACTTCCATGCATTTGATATTCAGGTCTGGTTTTATAGTTTACTCACATGAGCTCAGGGCCTGGAACAATAAAGATGTCCCCAAATGATAAAAGCCATGAGGCCATTTGTGAACTCATTGCATTTTCATAAGTTACATCTTTGCATTTTTTATTTCACTTCGTCATGAAACTTGATAAGTATTAACTGTGCCATTTTCCTTTCTGAGTGGTTCGGTGGACGTGATGAACTATGTTTATGATTTCAGGTGTTCCTTTAGCTAAGTGCATTGAGCACCCAATATGGGTCAGGTGGTGTCTTAGGTTCCTGAGAGACTCAGAAATGGCCCTGCCAGAGAAGAGCTCACAGTTAACAATTTCATGGCATGTATTTCCAGCACATTTGGGCAAAGTAAATGTCAAGGGAGGCAAAGAAGATGTGATGGCTTGAGGATGGGCAGTCAGGGTGTGCTTGATGAGGAGGGGGGTGTAAGGTGACCTTTATGGAGGAGTAAGACTTCAATGACTGGTAGTGAGGATGAGTAAGCCACCCAGGGAAGTACCAGTCCAACAATATTGCGAAAACAGTCTGGGAAGAAGTCTTGGGCCCAAGTGGTAGTGTTTAGACATCACTTGGAGGTTCTTGAACCCAGGTTTGCTTACCCCTGAAACCTCTTCTCTTGCAGTGGCTGCCTCTGCAAATAACTTCTGTTTTGTTTGCTTGCTATTTATATTTGAGGTATTGCACACGGTGGCTGATTTTGATGCTTGCCTTTTAAAGAAGTGCCTTTGTTATTAGTAGATTCACTTTTTAGTGATTCAGTTAAAATAGACATCTGTTCATAGGCAAGTATTTTTTTCTCAAAAATGCATTCATAGTAACACTAGGAATTATAAGCAGTACATTAATTTTAAACAAGACACAGGAAATAACACTTGATGAAGGAACAAAGAAGAAATAAATGTTAATTATAAGTTAAGATTCTCTCTCTTCTATTTAAACTGTTTTTCCATTAGACTGCCAGGCTCTCAGTCTTCCCAAGATTTCCTTTCCCAGAGCATGTGCATTAGGCCTCTGGAGTCTGAAGCAGAACTAGTCATGGAGGCCTTTGAGAACATGGTGTAATAAAGCCTCATGTGATTTATACTCGATAAAGCTTCTGGTTCAAGCTGCACAAGAACAAGCTCATTCAGAGACACTGTGGTTCAATGGTTAGGGTCAAGGACTGGCCCTGCCACTTAACAAGCTGTGTATTTTGAACCAAATTATTTAACATTTTGGAGGTTCAGTTTTCTTTCCCATAGATCAGGAAGAGTAATCATATCTATATCATAAGTCTGTCTTGAAGATTAAAAAGATGATTATATATATGTATATATGTAAATATATATAGTGTTTATCACAGTCCTTGGCACATTGTAAACATTTCATAAATATCAACTACATTAGTAACATTATTTTTACTTAGACCTGACTTCCTCTGCAGTGAGGAGGAAGTTTTTTGAGTTTCTGGCTTTCCCAGGGAGCTGCTGGCAAGTTGTTGGAGGGGTCGACACTCCCATTTCCCATCCCTGGGGTGATAATGGACCACACCAGTTGGCAGAAAGAAGCCATGTTCCTAGGGAGAGAGATCAGTTGTAGGCTAGACACACTGCCTTGAAATAACTTGGTGAGATTGTTATCATCTCGATTTAGACATGAGGAGATTGAAGATCAGAGATCTTAGTGTGCATCGTTTGTGCCTGGTATATCATATTCCACTCCACTCCATCTCCTTGTTGTTAATACAATATAATTGAATTGACCTGATTTAGTTAACTCTTGTTCCCAGACATCTTCCCTGAAGCAGTGGCACTGTCATGTGGGTTCTGATGCGGTGCTCTTTTGCATTGCTGCGTTGAGTGGTTCCCCCATTTGGTTGGTATAGACAAATGCCCTCGGCTCATTTTTCATGGCTTGTCTTCCATCAGCGTCCTCTGTCCTTTATCATGAAGAGGTCTAACTCTATTTTCTAGTCTGCTTGATCTTTCTTCTTACATATCATTAGCATTCATTCTAGGTTTCTTTGAGATCTAATTCATGAATCAGCTATTTTTATACTTCTCGAAACTTTAAAACATGCACTTTTGAGAAAATAAAAGCTCATAAATACATACAATTCTTTAATCAAATAAGAGAATGCTTAGAAACATATCATACCATATATAAAAATGTGTATGAGCTGTCATATTAAGGTCAAAACAAGCAATAGATATTTAATGTTATATATTGTAGATGTTCTAATTTTTATTTCATAAGTCTTAAGTAAGCACTCAGAAATATGGGATTTACAGTCACTATGTCCCAGAATTATTACTGGTAAGATCTCATGAAAACCTTGCCTTAGGAAATCTGTGTGTGTGTGTGTGTGTGTGTGTGTGTGTGTGTGTGTGAGAGAGAGAGAGAAAGAAAGAAAGAGAGAGAGATACAGAGACAGAGATAGAGATAGAGATAAAGAGCGAGAGTGAGAGAGACAGCAGTTGTATGTAAGGAAAGTTATTATGTTTGTCACATAGCTAGTAAGTGTAGAACTTATTAGCTACGGTCTCGTTGGCTATGTGTTCCATGGTCATTGAAGGATCTGGGTTTCTTGTCTTCTCCAACTCTTCACAGATTTGCCCTTGAAACTCAAGTCTGTGTTTAGACAAGGAATTTCTTTTCAGATCCAGTTTCCTTAGAGTAAGCAAAATTAACTAGTCTGTGGCCTCAACTGTGCCATTGCAGTTTACTTACAGTATGTGGAGGTAAGGAATAATAGCCAAAAGCAACTCCCTTCACACAGTCTCAATTTCTCTGGAACCCTGAGTTTCAGATTTCTCTTTCTTCAAAATATATTAAGTTTACTGCTCCATTTAGACCTTCACATTTATTGAATGCTTGTGGTATCAGAAAATCTCTGCAGATCAAAATGTTCTCTAATAATTTTGCTATACTCAACCTAAATACATTATGTTGAAAATCAGAAAGGGTTAAAAATGAATTACTTAAGTCATTCCCTATTCTCAAAGAGCTTACTTTCTAGTTTGGGATGCATAGATGTTGTAATCAATATTAAATGAGCACTTTCTATGTGATAGGCACTATTCTAGTTGTTACAGGTAAGAGTGCCTCTAATCTTCAGAAGGATCATTTAATGTAGATAGTATTATTACCATCTCTGTTTTACAGACAAGGAACTTGAAGTACAGAGATGTTAAATAACTTGTTCAAGATCACACGAGAAGTAAAATGCTAGAAATAGGATTTAAACCTGGGGAAACTTCATGTCCAAGCCCACACTCTTAACCCCTGTATTACCATGCTGGCTTTCCTTAAGCAAGGCTAAACCACATTACAGAGTGAGTGCATAATAATTACTGTCTACTGAAAGGTGCTGAAAATCTGATTTAGATGGGTGCAGAAAGAGGAGAGCTAAAATAATAATTCTTCACATCTGCAGAGGTTGATATAATACAAGAGATTTCCACCTCCATTATCCCTTTAATTAATCCATTCCCAGATGGGAGCTATTCAAGTGAGAATCCCACAAGTATGCTTAAAACACCCGTCTGGCTTTCTGAGAAATTATAAAGTGATTCACTGATCTGTAGTTTAGAGAACCAGGCACCCAAGCAACTTCAGCTGTGTTGGGAGCAATTCTTTACTGCTTTTTGATTTCTTGTTAGTAAAATGGACCCAATACCAAGATATAGAGAAGGTAATTAAACTGACGAAGGAGCTTATTGAAATTCCATAATATAAACCTAAGGGATATACAATATATACATATGTTACCAATACCAAAATGTCTAATAGCTTTCTCTCTTGGAATCTGGTATGATAATATTTCTAAAGCCTATTTGATTTCTGGGCTCAGTCTGTGAATTTTCTATGTCTTACAAATCCTACTTCCAAAACATATCTACTATCTTGATTCTCTTTTTCCTTCCCATTGAGACCTTATTATGTTAGAAGACCAAGACAAACAGCACGATTTTCCCCTTGTTCTCAGCAGAAACTTCTTCCAAGCCAACATAAACATATAGAACAAGATTGACTTTCTCTGAGTCCCAAATATATCAAATATGACATCTTTACATAAAAATTTTCGATGAACTTAAATACAGACTCTATGGGACATCAGAGCTTATGTTTTATCGTCTTCTACACATGGACTCTTCTTGAGCTCTACAGAACTTTCTCCCATGTGAAAGAGACCCCATGTGTTCCCTCTGGCTGAAACACCATCCATCAATTTCACTTCCAGTCCCAGAAATCACATTAATCCACCTAGGTCCATTTCAAACACAACTTTCCTTATTACTCTTCCAAACAGGTATAATCTTTTCCTCCCTGGAGCATGTATGTCACATTTTGTGTTTCACTGCTATGACACTTTTCAGTTTTGCTTGTGTTAGAGGAATTGTAATGATCTTACCCCTTCTTTAAGATACTGAGCTCCTGGCAACGTTGTTACTCTACCTTTTCCTGTGGTGCTGAGCACAAAAGGCTCTCACTGAATGATTGCCAAGCCACTCGCAATTTTCTTTTCTGTACACTTCATGATGACTTCTGTTTCTGAGAAAGTTTTAAAGTGTAAGACATTCGCCAGTATTTTTTTGCGTTAAACAAGAATTTGCGTATGAAACACAGGTTCCTCAATTACTATCTTAACTGAACACAGAGAGAGGAGCATCTGTAAAATTAATAAGTCTCCCCGGGACCTGAAGGACAGGAAGGAAACTGCAAGGATGCACAGTGTAATCACAAAAGTGAGAACTTTTAACTTAGATCTTGAAGGATAGGCGGACTGTGAGTATCTCTTTTGATGAAAGGATACTTGCTTTACATGTAGATGGTGTGAAGGTTACCCACCAAAATGTTTATGAATAGTTAACACAATAGAAATGTTCACCATTAGCATAACAGTGTACTCTTACAACCTATTAAGTAAACTCAGTGCTTTCTTTATGAAGCTAAATTAACACCCTTTTCAGTTTTGTCTTATTTTAAAAAAGCAACCATTTGAAGCCTGCATTATTTTTTTTTGTTGTTGCTCAAGAAGGGAGATTTAAAATAGCCCTCTTCTTGGATTCATTGCATGGCAGCAGTCCAGTTTCTTAGGCCATTTATGGATTAAGCCGTAGATCATGTGGAAGTATTTTCTGAAAGCTAGCTTGGGGGCAGCAATAAACTGCATTTTATGGTGTAGGCTGATAAATGTGATTTTTTTTCTGTGGTGATCTGAATTGCTTTTGTCTTCCCAATTTTGTGGCAGAGTTAAGTATTAGAGCACAAAAGAATGCTTGAAATGCAGTGATTACTTGGGAAATAGAGTTGAGCCTGCCACAGATTCTGGAAGCAGGTAAATAAGAGTAGAATCAATGTATAAAGTTGTAAGAGGTAGGTTATGTCATAAAGTTTATGTTTTTACATTTTTAAGGTGGGGGTAATAATAATTATAATATCCACTGCATAATATGATTGTGAGGACTAAATGAGATATAGTATAAAAATTAGGATGGAGCTTAGATCACAACTATATTTATATATTATTTTAACTTCAGTATTAAATAAATGGTGGTAAATCTATATTATAGTACACCATACAGCATGTAAATAATATTAGAGAAAAATATTTAATGACACAAACATGTGTAAGTAGAAAAGCAGGTTACAAAATTGTATGACCTGTGTTTGGTAAAAATACATAAATGAGCTTAAAAAATTGATTTTTTACCAATTACTGAAGGGTTTATCTAGGTTAGTAACAATCTCAGAGGTCAAGGCAAGGCCATGTGCTCCAGAAAGTCATGATAAGAACTGATTCATTCATGTCCAATATGGTTTGAGTTACTAATCTCTTTACCTTCTGGTGTGTCTTACTATGATCTATAATTTGGATGACTTTTCTGTCTTTGACCTTTGATGTCTACCTAGCCCAGTTTAACATTTTTTATCTTTTCATTTCTAAGGATTTGAATTGAAAGAGAGGTGAAGGCTGTGCTTAAATAACCATCTTTTATTTTATTTTATTTTTATTTTTTCGAGATGGAGTCTTGCTCTGTCACCCAGGCTTGGGCGCAGTGGTGTGATCTCGGCTCACTGCAATCTCTGTCTCCCAGGTTCAAGTGTAAATCACCATCTTTAATCCAAAATTGATCATTTGTGTTTGTGTGATTTAGCCTGGTGGCATTAACTCTGTATTGGAAATCTTACTGAATCCTGCTGTAGCTTCAAGTAAATGGGTAGATTTATTTATTTCAAGAAGCATCAGCTTTTCATTCACAAACAAAAAAGAGCAAAGAACTTGGAGACATATTTTGAACTTATCTCACTCCAGATTTCTCTGCATAGAACGAGACATTTTGACCGAAGTGGTTGCACTTATCACTACTCCCTGCAATGTACAGGATCATGATTGGGACAACAAACTGTGCCCAGATATTTGTTCTTCCTCTTCTACATTGTAGAATGGCTACTGGGAAGTTGTTGCCAAGTCCAGAATTGTAGCTCTGCCAACCCACTCCCACCTCTATGTGCAGTCACATAACTGGCAAATATGAGCAAAAGTAGTCTGTGTATTTTCTAGACCTGATCCATCAACACTTGTGTGCCTTTACACTTTTTCTCAGCTGGTTGCCTATAACAAAGAGGGTGACCTTGGGGACCACATGTTCATGACAGAAGATTCTCTGAGAGCCTGGATCCTTGAATGATTGCATCGATTGGGGCCACTCCATGGACCGTTACAGTAGCCTAAAGCTGTTACAAACATCTGTTGTAATTGAGCCAATGTTTATTATAAGGTTTGTTTGCTATAGCAGTCTTCCTATCCTAACTAATATACTGGAATTTGATATTTTACCTTTATAATATTTTTTTCCAAGCTGTGAACACAATGTTGAATTTTCTTTCATGTAATGAAGAAAAAAAATTAAGCTCCAATATCACGCTGAGTATTATAATTTCTTAGCTATATATTTGGTTATCTATGACTTTACTAGCAGTTCCCACAGAGGTCCTCAAGGAATTCTCTGGACCTGTTTTCATCTTAGAAAATCTTCTGATCAAAGTTCTTAAACATATATTTAAAGTGGGTTCATGATAGACACAAACATAAATCTTTTGAAAGTAATTTCCTATTTTTCTCAACAAAAAAATTATCTCAGGGTGTGGAAGAGATTAGAACATAGTCAAAAGGATATAGTAAGAAATAACCTTGAATAGCAAAGTTCACTTCTTTCATCAACCTTCCCTCTTAGCTTCAGTGAGATTTACAAGGAACTATTTTGTGCACTAAAGTGGAATGCATAATTTAAGCTCGCTAAGAAATTCTTACAGCATTTTTTGTTGTTGTTTTAGTTCTTAGCTGACTGCCAAGACTTGAAATAAGAATTATAGAGTCTGCATAATATTAAGGGAAAACTTAGGAATGGGCTATATGATTACATTTCAAATTTTAATTTTTTTAATAAAGTAAAGAAATGAGAACATCTTACTTTCTTCGTTGTATAAGTTCTGAAAAGACACAGGCACTGTAATCCTTTAAAGATGAGACATGTCATTTATGGAGTCCTAGGAGATACTTGGGTTATTTGCCAAACTTTTTCTTGGGATTAATCTTAATTCTAATTTTAAATATTATAATTTTTTAGTTGTTTTGCATCTTCTGAACTTCTTTATCTTTCCAAAAATAATGGTTAGTTTTTACTTTTTCCTGCTGAAACTAATTTTTTTTAAGTTTGGTTGATTTACTTAAATGATCTCCTCCCCATAAAACCTGATGACTTATCTCAGTCCTTTCTCTTTTTGACCACTCGGAAACATTCAACACCTTTTTGCTTATTTTTTTCCCTTGGATTTCCTGAAATATCTCCAGTCTTGTTCTTTTTTTCTAGACTCCAGGCAGGGTCAGGAGTTCCTCTGTATTGTAGAGCTTAAAATAAGCCAAGTGCTGTGAGTGTCAGTCCTGAAGACAAATCAAGAAAAAATATTTCTTCCAGTTTCTGCATCTCTGAAAGTCATAACATAAGCATTCGTGACTGACTAATTTCTTATGAAAAAATTCCCCTTAAATAAAGACATATTGGGTTTTATTTCAAATTCCACCTACACTGCAAATCAGGAGTGTGTCCACTACAGGAAGTGAAGACCTTTTTTTATGCTTCCTCCCAAGGGATGTAATGGCTCATCTCTCAGGCAAACGCTCCTTCATCAGTGAGGTGCTGTTTATGGAAACCCTTCTCTTTTGCAGATACTAGGGGCTCAGTGTTGTGATCAGTGATGAGTGGGGAAAGTGGGAAGAAGGAAGTGCAGATATTAACACAGCCTGTTGTCTCTTCAGAAGGCATACCATTTATTAAGAATAGAACAACGATTACAATAACCCAAAGAAAATGTAGAATTTAATAAGTGATGTAACTGAAAAACTAAGTCTTATTTCAGAAGGCAGTGAAAGTTTATGTCCAGTTGTGATAGAGAAAGTTTCCAGAAAGTAGAGGCATCTGACAGTGGAGAACGCATATAATATAGGCAAAGCAGGATGATGGCATTGATATTGGATTAAAAGATAACAAAATCTCCAGGGGTGAAGAGGGTGATTATATGTGGGACATTTGTATTATTCCAATTGGCCAAAGCTGAAAGTGAAGTGGAGAAGGATCACATCAATGAGCACAGGTCCTAGGGGTTCCCATATGGTAGCTTTTTCTATCCATCCTTCAAAATCCAGCTTAAGTATCATCCATTCTACACAGCCCTCCCTGATATTCTTTTCCACCTTCTGAATCACTTCCTGCTCTATCTCACCTCTGGATCTTGCACACATGTCTACTGACACTTTTGCTACACCATGTTTATTTGCTGGTATGTCTCTCAAGATGGAGAGTTCATTGAGACAGAAGCAATACCTCATTTCTGGAAGCAGGATGACTGCCTGCTGTTTAGGACGGAGGAAAGCAATAAATATTTGTGAAATTCAATTAAGTTGAATCAGCAGATCTTTTGGTTTAAATTCAGTCTTTTCCTAGGGTACTGTCTAGTTAAATGTGGTTAAATGCCTCAGGAGGCTATTAAAGGCCATGATATAAACTTTAATAAGCATCTTTGACATTAATGTACACCTTAAATACAGACTTGATGAATAAATAAATCAACTGTATTGAGTAAAAAATGTGTTTAATAAGGAGCTGTAATTTTACCAAGGACGTAAATGGGTAGCTGGAAACTATTTCATAAAAAAAGAAAAAAACCAGAAACATGGAATCTTCCCAAAGACTAAAAAGTTACAGAATGAATCACCTAGAAACTATATAATTATTTCAGCTATTAATTTTTTTTTTAAATCTAGAGCAATTTCTATTTAGAGGGCAATGTATAGCAGGGAGACATTTGTGTGCCTACATGAAATAGACACATAATTCCTCTCATTTAAATCACTTTAGATCATATGACTTAAATCTTTTCAGCTCAGAATAAAAAGTGGTATTAAAAAAAAAAACTAGAGGTTATAAGAATTAATCACTTTTAAAAGCCTAACTTTATGTTTGATGACTCATAAAGTTTTTTAAAGTAAGTTTTAGAATAAATTAGTATGAAATTGCATGTTGCCACCAGGCAAACCATTGTTCTCCTACCAGCCTTGTCCTGGCTTTTTGGCTTTATGTAAATTACTTAACCTCTCAGAATGCCAGTTAGCATATCTGTAAAATAGTTATAATATATACATTCCAGGGCTGTTTTTAGAATAAACAAGATAATACATGTGAAACATCTTACCCCCCGGTCATCTGCTATCTGTGTTCAGAAAATGGCAATCACTACAACAGATGCATAGAAATAGATGATGTTGGATACTTGTTAGGAGAAATAACACCAAAAAAAGTAACGCATGTTTTTACCCAGCATTAAGGAGAAAAACCTGAGGATAATGTAAGAGGTATGTGGGATTTTTCTAGTAACTCTGAATGGTGCTAATCCAGTGTACATTATTGTAGTACAGTTTCACTTATGCCATGGAAACATCTCGATTCTTATTCCCCATGACTTGTGAAGGGGTTATTCTAACTTGGAATACCAAACCCACATGCAGATGCTCTGACCAATAAGCAGTTTTTAGAGTCAACAGCAGTTTCATTGGCTACACCCTTGTTATCAGTAAATCAACTGATAAAAGAGTGAACAAATGGTTTTTATTGTTTTAAAGTTGTTGAGTGACAAACCATCCCAGTTTGCCAGGTACAGGAGGGGATTCCTGGGACACAGGACTTTCAAGTGCTAAAACCGGAAAAGTCCTGGGGAAATGGAAGGAGCTGGTCATCCACTAGGGGATTTATGTTAGTCTATAAAGCACCCAGACTTGTGGGGGTTGGGTGGGCAGGGGAAATTTGACCATTTAAGGTTCTGTAAGGTGGGCACCAGGGGCTGCTGGCCTGGTTCCTTACTCTTTGCTAATCAGCATCTGCAAATATGTGTGTGTGTGTGTGTGTGTGTGCGTGCGCGCATGTTTGTGTATTCCTTTGGTTACAATAGCAATACATCTTAAAGATTTATTGAGTTTTGTTACATTATAGATTTTAGTTCTCTATTTTTAAATATTTTTCTTCCCATCTTAGGATGTAAGCTAGAAATTTTTTATCTGATTTGTTTGTCTGGCAGATGACAGATATCTGTAAAAGAAAAACGAAAATCATTCATCCAAACCCATTACTTAAAACTCACTGGGTCAGGCGTGGTGGCTCACGCCTATAATTCCGGCACTTTGGGAGGCCAAGGCGGGTGGATTACAAGGTCAGGAGATCCAGACCATCCTGGCTGTGGTGAAACCCCACCTCTACTAAAAATACAAAATATTAGCCAGGTGTGCTGGCGGGTGCCTGTAGTCCCAGCTACTTGGGAGGCTGAGGCAGGAGAATGGCGTGAACCTGGGAGGCGGAGCTTGCAGGGAGCTGAGATCAGGCCACTGTCCTCCAGCCTGGGTGACAGAGTGAGACTCCGTCTCAAAACAAAACAAAACAAACAAACAAACAAACCAAAAAACTCACCAACAAACCAGAACAATTACCTTTGCTATTGCTTCATATTTCTTCCTTGCCATGTTTTGTAGTGCATTTGTTTTATATTTAGAAGTGTAAATATATGTGTGTAGCTGTATGTTTTTATATGGTCTAAATCATTCTGCCTGTGTAATTTAGTATCATTTCCACCTAAGTGTAAGCATTGTTTCAGGTTAATCACAAGTCCCTGGTGAATGTAATATGCCAACTGTGTGGAAGGTGGCATGAATATTTAGCTGTTCCTTTGTTGTTAGTCATTGAGGTCTTTCAGTTTTTCATTCTTCTAAATATGGCTAAAATATCCTTTAAAATTATTTTTTGCATTTGAGATTATTTCCACAGACATGAAATTAACTGGCCAAAGGTAGAATTTTGATATGTATTGTTCAAATTACTTTGCAGAAATTCTGTACCTATCCCCACTCATTAAAGAGGTATAAGATAACCTATTAAATATTATGATTTGAGTAATAATAAATATTAATATTTAAATCATATATTATTTGAATGATATTTAATATTTAATAATACTTTATAATATTCAAATAAGTTGTGATAGTTTGGCAGATGTCAACATTTGTTTTGTCTTACTTTACATTTCTTTAAGTCTTCTCCATCTCAATATCATAAAATGTTTTTCTTACGTTTTTTATTTTATTTTGACTACTTAGGAAAATAAATTTATCTGGAATTTATTTTATATAAGGTATGATATAGAGACTTACCTCTTCTTTTTCCCGTAGTAAACCACTATTGTAGAAGTGCAATTTATTAAATAATATATCTTTTTCTCATTGGGTTTAATTTATAATAAATTATTTTTCATATACATATGTAACAATTTCTGAATTTACAATTCAGTTTCAGTTGTACTACTCCAGTGAAGTTGTAGTATGATTTTAATCACTAAAAAAAAAAATAGAACTACCTATTTATTACCCAATAATCCAATAATCTCTCTACTGGATATATATCCAAAGGAAAAGAAGTCAGCACTTTGTAGAGGTATCTGTGTTCCCATGTTCATCACAGCATTACTCACAAGAGCCAAGATATGAAAATAACCTAAGTGTCCATTGACAAATGAGTAGATGAAGAAATTTTGGTATGTATATTTACAGTAGAATATTACTCAGCCTTAAAAAAGGAAATACTGCCATTTGTGACAACATGGATGAACCTGGAGACATTATGCTAAGTGAAATAATTCAGAAACAGAAATAAAAATACTGCATGATCTCACTGATGTGTGTAATCTAAAAATAGTTGAATACATAGGAACACAGAGTATATTGGTAGCTACCAGGGGCATAGAGGAGGAGGAAATGAGGAGATATAAGTCAAAGGTACAAACTTGCAATTATGTAGGATGAATAAGTTTAGTTATCCAGTGTGCAGCAGGATTATAGTTAATATTGTATTGTATAATGAAATTTGCTGAGTAGATTACCACATGCACACAAAAAGAGGTAACTATGGAAAGTAATGAATATGTTAATTTGGTTGACTAGTAATCATCTCACTATGTGTATGTATATCAAAACATCATGTTGTATACCTTAGATATATAAAATTTTAAAAATATAAAAACTACTACTTCACCTTCATTTTTGAATGACATTTTCACTGGTTATAGAATTTCATTTGGCATTCCTTTTTTTTCTTTCAAAATTTTACATATATCTGTTCATTCTTTTTTGCTTCCATCATTTCCACTGAGAAGTCAGCAGTCAGATTTATTGTTCTCCTTTTAGGTAATGCCTCTTTATTTTTCATATTGCATTTTTCTCTTTCCTTTGGTTTTTTACCAGTTTAACTATCATTGCTCACCTGCAGATTTCTTTGCATATGTTTGTTTTAGTATTTTCAGAGATCCTTAAATCTATGGGATGGTATCTTTAATGAATTTCTGAGAAAATCTTCAAATGTTGCTTCTTCGCCCTTCTTTCTGTCCCTTCCTTCTGAAAGTCTAGTTTACATATATGTTGCATTTATCCTAATTTTAGATTTGGAAATTATCAGTGGAGAAACTTCTTCCATTTGTTCTTTCCTATGGATGACAATTATCTAATACATTTTTTCCATAAGTTTGTTTATATTTCTCCTCTTTTAAAATCCTTATGAGATTATGATAATATCTTTCTTACTTGTACATATGTTTTTATTTATTCTCTTGGATTCTAGTTATATATTTATTTCCTTTGGTATGCCATTTTTGATCGAATTAATTGTAAATGAAACTATTTAGATATTATGTTTCTTCTAGAATAGATTCTTCTTTTAGCCAATCAGATAGTGATAGTGAGTAATTATTACTTTAATTCAATCAGGGACTCTCCCAAGGTGAACTTTGGTAAGGCTGGCCCTAACACTTATTCTCTCTTGGCCCTTCCAAGTTTTTAAATGAGAGTGTGGAGTATTCAGTTTAGGAGCGTGAGGGATTTGGGGGCTGATCAAATTAAAATACATGATTGTAAGAATCAATAACACACAATAATTTTTGTAGAGTAGTGTTTGGTCGGGATTGCATGAGAGAGGAAGTGCTTTATAATATGAGGCAATCCAGAGGCTTATTGAGCTGGCGCTTCTACACGGTAGAGAAGGAGAGCAAGGGAACTCCTGGGGGAGAATTGAGTAAGAGAACAGCAGAGTAGAGAGCTCCAAAGGACAATAGCAGCTTGGGGTCTTATAACTACAAGGTTCTGTCTTATCGATAAGTGACTACTGTCCAGTGAGCTTGTAGGTTATGTAATACAGTTTCTAAATGACTAAAAATCTAATTATTTGAACTATTTAAAAAACAATTTAATAAGTAAAACTTTAAGCTTAGAGCAGGTAGACTTTTGAGCGAATGGGTCTCAGCCTGTAGTGAAGAAATAAACAGTTCATGGGCCAATACACAGGGGTACGTTAGACTCATTTACATAATAGTCTGCAAGTTTCTATATTTTTATTTTTGTCTTTTGAGAGCACTGTATAAAGGTCATTTTACTTTTCTGAGATTCCTCTTTCTTAGGAGTCATGGCCTTTCTAATAATTATTGCCTGAGCTGTCCTCAACCAGATAATTATTTTTTTTAATGTGACTGTTTAAATTGTTCTATGAGGCAGCAGTAGTCTAATGTCAACTAGTCTATTCTAAAGCTGAAAGTCTTTATCTATTAACTAGTCAGTTTAGTCTGTTTATGTTTATTGTGATTACTAATATATTTGGACATATTTGTTATTTCTATGTGTCATTTTTTGTTTGTGTCTCTTATTTTGTTTTGAAGTAACATATGTTTTATTATTATCCCCTTTTCCTTTATTAATTTGGAAGTTATATGTAGAGTTTCTATTTCTATTCAATTGGTGATTACTCTCCCACACATAATTTCATATTGTAATCAAAATACAAATTACATATGTACATATATTTAAATCAAAATCTAAGTTTATTGTTTTAATCAAAACCCCAATATATGTATATATAAAATATTATACTGAAGCTCCCATCTCGACAACGTTCTCCCCCAACACACACACATATGCCCACAGGTAGTCCTCAATTTTATTTTTAATTCCATAGTGTTTTTAAACTTACAGTAATAGTTAATTTTGCTAAATATATATTTAGGTTGCCAAATATTCTGTTGATATCTTTGTACATCATTGCTTCTTGTATATCTTTTCTCCTTTTCAGATTTTTAAAATACAGACTTTATTGATTCTTTTAGTAATAGAATAATTTTGAATAACAAGTTCTTTTAACCTTTAGATGACACACACAAAGTGTTTTTATTTTGCCCTCAATTTTGTCAAGTTGCATATATATTTGACTTTGGTAGTTATTTTCTCTGAAAATATTGAAGTGTTTTTGTTTTCGTTTTCTTCCGTCATTAACAGAAGCTGATAATGTTGCTCTCATGCAAGTCATCATTCCTTTCTCATTAGCCGTTTTAAACTTTTTTGTCCTTGAAACTCAACATTTCACTAAATATACATAGGAAAATATTTGTATGTATTTGTACTTCTTTTTACTGTGCCTTTTAAATTTGAAGATTGATGTCTTCCTTAAATTACAACTATTTTTTCTTCAAATTTCTTCATATTGCTTCTCTCCCATTTTCTCTACTTTTTTTCTGGAACTCAAGTAAAAGTTATATCAAAAATTACAACTGCTCTTCATGTTTTTTTTATTACATTTCTCACCTTTAAGATTCAGCACTATATTTTGGTTGCTTTGCAGATGTCCTTCCAAATTTATTATTATTTTCCTGAAATAATTAAATCTAATGATTTTATTTTTTTAATTTGTAGTTTTTATTTGGCTTCTCTTGTTTTATTATCTCTTTTTCTTGCCTTTTAAATATTTGGATCTTACAACCCTAAATATTTTACATGCACCTACTTTAAAGTTCCATTCATTCATTCTGTTATCTTTATTTCCACAATGTGACTCCTTCTGTTTGTTAATTTCTGAGGCTGTGTTGGTGTTATTCTTTTTCATAACTAACACTGGAGATGCATTTTATAGAATTTCTATATACGCTTTGATCATTGAAAGATTTCCTGTTAAAAGATCTCACAGGTGATTCTGCCCAGGTTCCATGGGATTCTTCAGTGTTAACTAACTTTCAGGCTAAGTTCTTAACTCTGAATTTAAAAAAGTGTTCAGTTAGTATATAGCTGGAATAAGAGCAAGTGGTCTGATTTCTGGTCAAAATTATCTTTTCCAATCACAGCCTGGGATATACTTATTATTTCTTTAAATGTCTTCATATTTACAAAAATCTGGCTTGCATCTTTCTTATGATCCTAGGAAGTAGATATTTTTCAATTCAGTTGACACTCACTTCTGGATCCTTATAACATCTGAGAATCAGACCGTAGCTTCCTTGTGGAAGTTAAAGCCCCAGCTCCTAATGTTTGTTTCAGATTCCAGTCCCCTAGGAATACTAGAGCTTCAAGCACTGGTCACCACCATGCCTAAGATTTATTCTCAATTCCTGGGACCTATAAAATTCCCCCTCTGACTTATAAGCAACAACAACAAATGAAGTCCACCTCTAGTAGTTTGAAGTTGGAGGGAAAGCTCTTGTGTGTATTCATGCTGCTATCTTACCCATAAATTTATATTAAAGGCCATTAAAACACTGCCATTCACTTCGTTGCTAAGATTTCTTTCTATGCAGGTAGTTTGACAAGTGCACAAAGACAAGGTCTTGAGTATCTCCATCGTAATGTGGAAAAGGTATAATGAATCTAAATCTCCTTTAATAGGAACATCTCTACATAAATGATGTAGGGGAATGTGATAGAGCCAGCAGACATGCTGTAACATTATATTTATTTTTATGGAGACATGAAAGCAATGATTAAGATGAAGATGAGGATTATAATAGCTAATTCTTACACAGAGCTTGCTCTGTGCCAGGCACTATTCCAAATGCTTTATGTATATTAGCCTATTTGATTTACTCAACAACTCCAGCTGGTCATATTATTTATCTCCCATTTTACACACAAGAAGCAACAAGCCATTAATATGCCATGGTTTGTGTAAAATATGGGAACCTGCACACATATTTATAAAACATCCTTTTGGAGTGAAGAATATACAGGGGAGAGTAGTAAGTGGCTGGAAAACAGAGCTGGGAGGGAGATTTTTAAGTTTTGATCCATCTAAACTGCTACAATCTACTTTAAAAAGAAATAAGTACCAGTCAAAAATGGAGAAGCTTACCTGGGCCTGGACCTTGTGTTCATGTGTATGCACAGAAGGAACTTTGAGGATTTCAGACAGAAAAGCACATGGACTCTATGGGACTGGGACATAGATGAATAGTATTGATGAGTACTAGTGAGTATTTGTGACTGGCCAGGACATAGAGCATGTGAAGTGGGAAAAAAAAAAAGGCATACTACAGATGCATTTATGCTTGACACAAGTCTTTTAGGACACTCTTGTTATTACTTATAACAGATTTTCCCTATGAACACAGTGCCGTGTAATAGCAGGTCTTCACAAATATTGGCACAGCTCTGATTTACTTCTATTCCCAACTCTATGTCGTCCTTCTCTTTTTCTGAAGTTTATTTATGCATTGCAGAGAATAAATCAGATGCTACAGTTGAATAAAATCACCCTGACGAAAAGTGTTTCCCTTTATCTCTTATCCATTTAAGGAACAGCAAGTTATTGCTCTTCTTATTTCATGTTCTTAGTAGATCACTTATGTTTTAGTTTTAAAATTCTCATTCTTAATTGGTTCCCAAGATACTTCTAGAAGTGCAGTTTGTTAAATCTCCTGTTTTGAAAGACGATCTTGGGAGCAGTAGATTGTTTTAAGGTGAAATTTCCTCAGTATGCAAGTTCATCCTGGCAGGGAAGCTGGTGATGACCACAGGGAGTACTTGAGATTTGAGATAACCTTGATGATATCCAGAGACTATTTCTCCTGGAAAAAAAAGTGAGCATTCTGGAAGTTTTGGTGTACTGTGGAGAGGTGGCAAGAAAAGAGAATAAGTACTACCTGCTTAAGAATCACAATGTGGTTGCTAGGACTGGCCAAGCTTTTGATTAGATGTGTGTTGATATTGCAATTCTCCCCAAACATGTACCTTTATGATATGGCTGCATCTTTTGTATCAGAGTAAAGGGTTTCATACTGTATTAGAACAATTTTATTCTAATTTGAAGGATGCCTCTGAGAGTGTGAGGTGGCACCTATGATAATATGGACACAAGACATTGGTGGGTCACAAGACAAGCCTTAGAGGCTGCAAAGAGTATTCTGGTTCTTCCTGGGTGTCTAATTCTGGAAATCTGATTTCAGAGATGGTCTCATCCCTGTGATATACAGCTGTAACCCTGGTGGTGGATGAGAAAGCATGGAGACAGGGAAAGGCATTTGGAAAGTGTGACTTCTATAGTGCATGCTTCAAGTATACTGATAGTCTATTTGTTCACCCTTATATTAACACTGTATGTAGTAATTACTGTAGTTTCATAAGAAATCTTGATATTCACTTGATATCCATTTGAGTCAGTTCTTGGACATCATTCTTCTAATTATCTGGGCTACTCTTGACTGAATTTCCACATCATTTCAAAATGTCTGTCAATTTACACAAATAAACTTTTTTTGTTGTTTTCTTTTAAAACTTTTATTTTAGGTTCAGGCATACATATGAGGTTTATTATATAGGAAGACAACATATCATGGGGGTCTGGTATATAGATGATTTCATAACCCAAATAATAAGCATAGTATTTGATTGGTAATTTTTTGATCTTCACCCTCCTCCCAACTTCCATCCTCAAGTAGGTTCTGGTGTCTGTTTTTCCCTTCTTTGTGTCCATGTGTATTATTTGTAAGTAAGAACATGTGGTATTTGGTTTTCTGTTCCTGCATTAGTTTGCTTAGGATAATGGCCTTCAGCTCTATCCATGTTGCTGCAAGGACATGACTTACTCGTTTTTATGGCTGCATAGTATTCCATGGTGTATATGTACCATATTTTCTTTATCTAGTCTACCTTTGATGGGCATTAGGTTGACTCCATATGTTGGCTATTGTGAATAGTGCTGTGATGAATGTATGCATGCATGTGTCTTTATGAAAGGATGATTTATATTCCTTTGGGTATAGACCCAATAATGGGATTGATGGTTCAAATGATAATTCTGTTTTAAGTTCTTTGAGGAATTGCAAACCTGCTTTCCATATTGGCTGAATTCATTTACATTCCCACCAGCAATATGTAAGTGTTCCAGTTCCCTTTTCTCCACAATCTTGCCAACATCTGTCATTTTTTGACTTTTTAATAATAGCCATTCTGACTGGTATGCGATGGTATCTCATTGTGGTTTTGACTTACATTTCTCTAATGATTAGTGATGTTGAACACTTTTTTCACTTGCTTCTTGGCCATGTGTATGTCTTCTTTTGGAAAGTCT
This sequence comes from Theropithecus gelada, assembly GCF_003255815.1. NCBI lineage: Eukaryota > Metazoa > Chordata > Mammalia > Primates > Cercopithecidae > Theropithecus > Theropithecus gelada. Next base: position 37,557,726 of record NC_037681.1, on the reverse strand, counting down.
TTTCTTTGTTTTTAATCCTAGTTCTTTTACCAAATTTTCATCATGGAAGTACAAGCACTGCTTCCTTTTCATATGAGAATGTGACTCACACATCTTTAAAGAGATAATAGAATTTCATTTTCTCTAATAGGCTATTAGAGCAATGAAATAAATAATATTAGGTAAATAAGAGCCTTTGAGGTTTTGACTTCTCATTTAATTCATTATTTTTATGGCCACTTGTGTCATCTTTTATGTTATTTTGTATTATCTTGTTCTCTTTTGTAAAAGTTGGCTTTAGTCTCAAACCTAAGTTTCTAAGTGGCCTTTAACAGCACAGCTATTTATTAACTCACTCATGTCAACTCAACTTTTTGAAGCCAATTTTGTCAGTCAATGCATCTAAATTAATAACCAGATATTATTTTTATAACAAGATACCTATTTTATTTTCTGTTTTAGAAATGATTGAATTGAGATACAGGGAGATTAAGTAACTTGTCCAAGTAAGCAGTTGGAACTAAAGTAGAAACTCCAGACTTCCTGACTCTGTGTATTGATATTTTTGCTGTTACATTGTGCTTCTTCCAAGCTTTTCAGATTGTCCCTTTGACTTTGTCATTCTTTCTATCACGAACAGCTTTGTATTAGTCTGTTCTTACATTGCTATAAAGAAATACCTGAGATTGGGTATTTTACACAGAAAAGAGGCCTCATTGGCTCATGGTTCTGCAAGCTGTACAGGAAGCACGGCAACATCTGCCCCTGCTTGGCTTCTGGGGAGGCCTTCGGAAACTTAAAATCATGGCAGAAGGTGAAAGGGGAGCCAGTACTTCACATGGCTGGGAGCAGGAGCAAGAGAAAGAGACAGGGGAGGTTCTACACACTTTTAAACAACTAGATCTCCTGAGAGCTCTATCGCTAGAACAGCAACAGGGGGATGTGCTAAACCATTAGAAACTGCCCCTGTGATCCAATCACCTCCCGCTAGGCCCCACCTCTAGCATTGGGGATTACATTTAAACCTGAGATTTGGTCAGAGGGTGGGAATGCAGATTCAAACCATATCAAGGCTCTTCCCTATTTTCTCCTGGGATCCCAGCTACTCATTATCACTTGCAGCATCAGACTCTTCTTACCCCGGAAACTGCTTCTGATAACTCACGTCACAAGCAGTTTTTTTCTCTCTGAATTCCCAGAGCTCTTTATACCTCTCACATATCTCTTTCTGCTCTGTATTTATACAAGTCAGTTCTCCCCAGCAGGACTGCCAACATCTTGATGGCAGTAACTGGTTTTTATATATTTGGTATTAATAATGCCTAAATCCAAACACAACACAGGGTAAATGCTTATTGCTTGCTTAATAGATGAATAAATTAATTCAGTGAGAATATAAAATGTCTTAATACACCCCAGGGACACACATTCAGAATTAAGAGGGAGATGGAGAGAGCATGTTATCAACAACAACAAAAAATTTCAGATAGTTTCCTCTCTCAAATAGGAAGAAAGTTAATATCATTAGCAGGAAAATCAGGTGACACTTATGCTGATACATTTGTTGCTTCCCTCTAGAGACAACTGTCCATCCCAGTATGCTGTGCTAGGGCTGGGATAACTATCCTTGTGGTCTTAGGACAATGTGTTCATTACATCCTTAGAAATAGAAACAGGGGCTGTGCTATAAATCCTATCAGATATTGAATCAGTGCTTTCACCTTCTTCTTAAGATAAGCCAGAAGTTCCATTCTTTTAGAAAAATGAGAATGTTCCTTGTTTATTGTAAGAACACAGGTCACCTGAAAAGGCAAACAGTTTTCAAATTAAAGATGGTATCTTGTGTATTAGAGAAAACATGAATGTATGGGTTTCCCAGAGTTTCAGGAAAAGCACAACTATCTGGTTGGGGGCTGCTGCTGACTTATCTTGGGAACCACCCTTAGCCACTTCATCTTTTAGGACTTCAGTCTTTCAGCTCCCAAGTGGGAAAACTAATTTTCTTGTATCATGGTAAGGATTAGCTATATGATAATGTGTACAGATGTGCTCTGTGAACTCTACAGCATTGGACAATTGTAAGGGAATGTGCACATTGGTGTGGTGGCCAGGTAATTGAGCTGGGAATTCGAAGGCCCGAAGCTGGGATTTGCAAGTTTGAAGGCTTTCTCTAGACAAAGCAGTGGAGAGTGGGGCAGGGGTTGTCCCTCTCTTGTTTGACCTCTCTCTTCACCCAAGAGGCTTCCTAAAATGTGGTTTGAAAGCTACTATCTTATCTCGCTTGATCATCACTATTCAATTATGTTTATTATTAACCCTACTTTAGAGATCACAAACCTGAAACGTATATGCCTTGTCCCAGGTCACACAATCAATAAGCAGTTGAGCCAAAACTTTCATACAATTGTCTGACTCTGCATGATGTGTTTCTAGGGGAGAATAATGATTCTCTTCACTTTGACAACAGCAACTAGGGAATAATGAACCTATGCATTTATAAAAACTGACTCCAGGCTTTCAAAATGGAGCGTTTAGTGTGGTTATAAAGGTGTAAATCCTCCTGTGTTTGTAAACTTGTAAACACTGAAATGGATGAATTATTTAGCAGACAGAAACAACTTGTCTTCTATCATTGCAGAGTGGGGAAGGCAGTGTTTGCTGGCAGAATTTATGACGTTGACATCTCAGTCTACATTGTCCTTTTGAAACATCAAGGTTTTCTGAATCTATAAGGTCTGCATCCACAGTTTCAGTGATGTAAACAAAATTTTCTAAAGGAGGAATTCCATTTCATAGATACTAGTAGCAAGTCTCTAAGTACTCTTAGTTTTCTTACTAAAATTCTAGATTGGAAGAAACTTTCATATTTTCATATTTTTTAGTTCAATACCTGTCTAGCAATTTGACCCTCTCTTTATAACCATCAGACTGTGTTCATCAACCTCTTTTCACACATATCCGTAGTAAAAGAGTCTGAGACCCAGGAGGAATGGAGCAAGGTCATAGAGACTGGAAACCGAGACGTGAACTGGAATTCTGTTCCTTATAAGATATATGATCCTTGGCTTGTTACTTAATAGCTATGTTCATTTGTTCATTCATTATTCACCCACAGATATTGACTGAGTGTCCATCATGTGTCAGACACTGTGCTAAGAGCTGCACACTCAGTGATATATATGAGCCATGGCACTTGTCTGCATAGAGATTGAAGGCAAAACAGAGGTGATACGATGAGATAATGGACATGAAAGTGCTTTTGCAATTTAAAAGTCTGATAGCATGCTAGATATAATCTTCTGAGGTTGAACATTAGTTGTAATAGTATTAAAATATAATTTCATAGAAAACAAAATTTTGGTTTAAATAAATTGTAACAGTAGGTCTGGGGAAAACAGGCTGCCCTGATGAAACTGTTCCAAGACACATATGGACACAACAGGAGCTGGGTGCTGACCTACATTTCCGGGAGAGCATGTGTGGTAGGTGGAGAGGGTCATGAGTTGGTGTGAGGTTTTGGAAGAAGGTGAAATATGAGGAGCTGGAACTGAGTGTTAGAAGACTGTGTGCTGTGAGATGTGATCCAGTGTCTCAGGCATTCAAGTTTTCTTGAATATTACCAAACTCAGGAACTACTAACAAAAAGTATGATTAGATTTCCTACAGAGAATTGTAAGTAAAGGAGATTTGCTTTGGGTCTAAGTTTTTTAAGGAACAGAACCCAGGTAGCACCAATGAAGTGAAAGTATAGAGAGTATGTAAGAGGAAGTGAATCACGGCACCTCAGGGAGGACTGAGTATTGTAGCACTTGGCATTTGGGACTTATTTAACCAGATTTTTGCATCGATCAGCCTTGGCTAAGTAATATGCAGAAGTAACGTAGGCCAGGCGTGATGGCTCACGCCTGAAATCTCAGCACTTTGGGAGGCCGAGACGGGTGGATCATTTGAGGTCAGGAGTTTGAGACCAGCCTGGCCAATATGGTGAAACCCGTCTCTATTTAAAAATTAGCTGGGTGGTTGTGGCAAGCGCCTGTAATCCCAGCTACTTGAGAGGCTGAGGCAAGAGAATTGCTCGAGCCTGGGAGGCAGAGGTTGCAGTGAGCCTGAGATTGCACCTCTGCACTCCAGTCTGGGTGACAGAGTGAGACTCTGTCTCAAAAAAAAAAAAAAAAAAAAAGAAAGAAAGAAAAAAAGAAAAATAAAAAAAGAATGTAGCTCATGCTTCATGCTAGGTGTGGGTCAACTGCAACTCTGACCACACAGCTTCATTCTATTATCCATTCTGTTATCCAGGACATGCTGTTCTCATGATAAGAGGAAAAGAGTGGTGTTAGGAGCCTTTAAATCTTCTGCAGAGAAATGTTACTTCTTGATATGGTTTGGATCTGTGTCCCCACCCAAATCTCATGTCAAATTGTAATCCCCGATGTTGGAGGTGTAATGCCTCTCTTTTGCTCTTGCTCCAGCCATGTAAGACATGTCTGTTTCCCCATTGCTTTCTGCCACAATTGTAAGTTTGCTGAGGCCTCCCCAGATGCTGAGCAGAAGCCACTATGCTTCCTGCACAGCCTGCAGATCTGTCAGCCAACTAAACCTCTTTTCTTAATAAATTACCCAGTCTCAGATATTTCTTTATAGCAATGTGAGAATGGACTAATACACCTCTGGTCACATTTTATTGGCCAAATGAGTCACACAGCTAAGCCTGATGTCAGTGTGGCAGAAAGATATGATCCTCTTACAAAATGCAGCAGTTTAATAATTGAGAACTATAATTAGTCTTCCACTGTATCTAAGGGCAGGGAGACACAAGCTGACATTGAGATTACATGGCCATACCAGTGAAGTAATGTATGGAGAACCAGGATTTATCCAACCCTTAAATTGGGAAAAGTGACAGAGTGGTGAGAGTCATGGAGAATGGAGTAGTAATAAAGGATGCAGACATAAAGGAAGATTAGGATTTTTTTTTAAAGTTTTGAGTACCGCAGGAAGAAATGTGTATCTTTTTTGTAGAGGTAGTTATTCTATTTTTGCAGATGGCAAATAATTTTAGCACTGTTTCTGGTGGCAATGTGAAGGATGGATTAAATAGATGAGAAATGTAGTTGGAAAAGTCAGTAGAATATGAGCGGAAAGGTCCAGAAGAGTAAATACCAGTGGTAAAGTCAATGCAAGTGAAAAAAATTAAGGACGTTTCAAAGATATATTTGTCAGAATGTGGATGTAGGTTTGTTGTCATTGAGTTGGTAAGAATTTTACTGTTGTACCATCTTATTAACATAAGATTTACAAATGATTTTAGTAGAGTAAATAACATGGCAGCAGGGATTATTCAGCCTGCTTAGAAAAAAGCATGCTAGAAGCTTACCAACAGCCTCATCCAGGAATGATGACCTTGAAGAGCAAATCTAACTCACAGGCAGGATAGAAATTCTGCTGGTACCCACTGGGATGGCTATAAGAATAATTTATAGCTTTTGTGCATTCTGATTGACCCCTGATGATTGGTTGGGGGTCCATGACTTACTGGCTATGAAATGTTTTGAATACCATCGTTGCCCACAAGGGCAGTTTATCTGTTTCTTTATTTTTCTAGTCCTCATGATATTACCAAGTGGGAACCAAAATGGGTATCCAAATTCAATGATTCTATACCCTTTCCCAGAATACAGGCTTATGTTGCTTAATCCTCTTGTAAAAACCTCATTAGATCACACATTGACCCACAGCTGAACATTCTGCCTTGACCTAATGGCCTCCTCATCTCTCCATTGGGAGAGGACTAGAGTTCCATCCTAACTCCTAGCACAGCTCCCACCATGGTCCATCTTCATGAGCATTGGTTGTGATTGTGGTCGAGTATTGTCTCTTAGATCCATCACGGCAGCACAGATATCTCCCATCTTTCTTGGCACTGACCATCTTCCAGATTTATTGGATTAAAAACTAACTTTCCAGTTGCTTCCCTCTCCTTCCTTCCTTTCTTTCCTTCTTTCTTTCCTTTCTTTCTTTCTTTCTTTCTTTCTTTCTTTCTTTCTTTCTTTCTTTCTTTCTTTCTTTCTTTCTTTCTTTCTTTCTTTCTTTCTTTTTCTCTCTTTCTCTCTTTCTCTCTTTCTTTCTTCTTTCTTTCTTTTCCTCCCTCTCCTCACCACCTCCTCCTCTTTTTCTTTCTTGTCTTTCTTTCTTTGCACAGTCTAGATCTGCTGTCACTCAGACTGGAGTTCAGTAACATGATCTCAGCTCACTGCAACTTCTGCCTCCTGGGCTCAAGGCCTTCCAGATTCAAGAGACCTTCCTGCCTCGGCCTCCCGAGTAGTTGGGATTACTACATGTGTCACCATGACTGGCTAATTATATATATATATATAATTTTTTTTTTTTTTTTTTAGCTAGAGACAAAATTTTGCCACATTGCTCAGGCTGGTCTCAAACTCTTGGGCTTAAGCAATTCTCCCAGTTCAGCCTTCCAAAGTGTTGGGATTACAGGGATGAAACACCACGTCTGACCTGAAACTTTCTTTATATCCAAGCAACTAAGTAAAAAAGTTTTCTCTGCTATCTCCAGAGGGAAAGAAACTTCTGCTTCTCTTCTTTCCTGTAACCTGTTCCTGTTGAGATCAGGATGATCCCTCTTATCCCTGTGGGGTCCTTCTCTACACACTCAATTCTCCTAGTGCATCCTTTTCTTTATTACACACTGAATTGCAGTCTTGTTGCATTAATTATATACCAATAATAATTTAATCATACAGCACTCTCATCCATCAATTAAATTCAGGTCCCCTAAGGCTTTTCATTTCCCAGCAGTTTATAATGCTAATTTTAGTTAAGTTCTGTTATCTCCTCTGGAATACTTATGCAGGCATCTTGTTATCTGTCCATTTCCTATTGTTGATGTTTCTCAGGATGCTTAGTGTTTTCCTCTACTCATTCTGCTTGGCGAGTTCATCAACTGCTTATGTTTGTTGAGAAGAACTAGAATTTTCTCTCTAATTCTCATCAGAACACATTTAGACTTGCCTTTTTATTTTGCTGATAAGAAAGAAAGGAAATTGGTTTTGGTTTCTGGCACATAGCGAAATGAGGGAACTTTTGTGTAAGATAAAGAAACAACTACTTCTTCTTGTCAAGTACTCTCATAGTCCCATCTTCTGCCTGATGTATAATTTCATCTCATCTTCTCCATGCTTAGCTGGAACTTTCCAGGCCTATTTATGACATAGTCACTGAGGGCTGAAGTCACTCTCTCTCTCTCTCTCTCTGTGTGTGTGTGTGTAGCCCTTCTCTCTTTAATTTTATTTCTATTCTTTTTTCATCATTCCTCAGTCAACATTATGATAGATACCAAACCCAGCTTTCTCTGGTTTTGAAGCTGTCTGTGGCTCACCTAGCAGAACTGTCTCTCCCACAGACTAGTCTTGGAAGGAGTGACTCTAGTTCCAGAGCATGCCAGCTCCCAGTTCAGCAGACCCAATAAACTGGATCTTGCAGAATATATATATATATTTTTTAGCTTTAGGGTGGGGAACTCAGGTTTTCTGTCACCTGGCCTGTAGAAGTCTAGTATGGATTCTTTTCAGGGACTGTATTCCAGAAATGTTCCCAAAAGTAACAAAATAAGTCTGAGGAATCAGTTACAGGTGTAACTCTAATCTGACAACCAGGTTTAGATTGGGAATGTCTTTCCTAAAGCAGTCACATGTTTGAATTATTGCCATATTTATTGTATGCATTGTTAAATATAACGCATCTCTCTTTAAAAGCAAACTTAGAGTGTGGTGCAATCACAAAGAATTGTTAACTGATATAATCTGGAAGGAAAGCAAACAGTTATGACCTTAGGGCTAATCCGAATTCCGTAGCAATTGTGAGACTTTTTTTTTTTTGTCCAGCACATATATCCCTACTGGACTCCATGTGTATAACTATATTGCTGCTGGACTTTTCTTTTTTGGATGTTCTATGTTAAACTACATTTAAATTGACCCATCATATTTTCTCTCAATTCTCATTCTGTGTTCCACATCTCAGTGAATGTCACTACAATTCACTGACTCTTTTACGTCAGGAACAAGGATGTAATCATTAATACCTTTGTCTTCCTCATTCCTTCTCAGTTTTCAAATTTATTCTGTATTTTCTCCAAAGATTTGAACTCACATTTTTCTCACCAGCCTCACTGCCATGCCACAGACGAGTTCATCTGAACTTGGTGAAAGTACTCTAATAGTTTATAGTCTGTTTTAACATCCAGTTGTGCTTGGTTTTATAATGTTCTATACTACATGCAATGGTCTTTTCACTCCAAATAGATAAACTTTCTCCAAGGTAAATATTATATTACCTACCTTTTGGCATATGCATCTTTTTAATTCTGGTGCTAGAGCTATACATGTAGTACATTTAAATGTAGTTTGGAATTTGATATTCTTGGATAGAACTGGAGGTCATTATGTTAAGTGAAATAATCCAGGCACAGAAAGACAAACTTCACATGTTCTCACTTATATGTGGGAGCTAAAAATTAAAACAATTGAACTCATGGAGATGGAAGGTAGAATGATGGTTACCAGAAGTTGAGAAAGGCCATGAGAGTTGGAGTGTTAGGGAGGGGAGTGGAGATAGTTTATGGGTACAAAGATATAGTTAGATCGAATGAATAGGATCTAGTGTTTGATACCACAACAGGGTGACCACAATCAACAATAATTTATTATATATATTAAAACAACTAAAGATTTTAATTGGATTGCTTGTGACAAAAAGAAAGGATACATGCTTGAGGTGATGGATACCCCACTTACCCTGATTTGCATATTATGCAATGTATGCCTGTATCAAAATATCTCATGTACTCCATAAATATATACACCTACCATGTACCCACAAAAGCTAAAAGTTAAAAATTAAAATAAATAAACAAAATAAACTTTCAGGTTAAAAAATGGAAGTTGATATTCCTCTTAAAGAGTCTGTGGAATTTTTTTTCTTCGTACATCACCTCACAACCCAAACATAAAGGCTAAAGTTGGGCCCACTGGCTAGGTGAACTTCTGCCATCCTAAAGCAGCTTAATTGTAGTGTTGTCACGCTTTAAGAGCTGGGAAAATTGAGGAACATGAGAACAGACGCAGTCAAACTTAACTTCCACTGAGGCTGCTGCCCCTCCTGTGGGTATAATATTTCCGTTCATCAAAAGATTTTTTCCTTACTTAATGTACTTACCATGTGGTTTTATTAGAATGAATAGCTCTCTCCTTGTAAATGGATTTGGTTGGAAATTCAATTTCTTTCAGGGCCAGTGGGAGAGGTCGAAGGGCCATAAATATTCTTTCTCCGAACTGTTTATAAGTAAAATGGCATTGCCTAAGAGGCCTGAAAAATGTTATGCTATATCCTGAATTATGTACAAATCCCTGGCAATCTTCTGTTTCTTTCTTTGACGAGGACAGATTTTACATTCTCCCTCAGTGATGAGTTATGTTCATAGTTGTCTTAATGGATAGCAGTATCTATGAAGAATGAGAGTGATCATCAGGGCTTCAACTCTGACTCCTGACTTTTCTCTTAAATTTGGGTACTAGAAATTCTCATCATGCCTCCTTCATTGTTGTATCTAATGTTGAAATGAGGAGACCTTGGTAGAACCTACTAACCCCTCTGCCTCTGGGTTGTGTAACTTTGAGTAAGGCGCACAACTACTTTGTTCTTATTTTTCTTGTGTTAAATGAAACTGTTATCTTCTATGCATTCCTCCCAGGCTTGATGTAGATATAACTTTAGTCCCATTTTCAAAGTCAACTCTTAATTAATTCCATCAAATAATTAGTTTCACAGCATATTTCTGGGTTGCAAGCATGCACAGACAAAAGAGATAATGCAATCCTTTTGTGAAATCACTTACATTGTCTCATGTGATTTTTCTCCTCAGAATGATTGTTGGTTTGGGGAAAAATGAGAAAATTTTGGGTATTATCCTCTTTATTTGAAAAGTGAGGTTCAATAGGAAAGAAATGAAAACTACAATTTTATGAGTGTCTACTATATGCCAAGCACATGCTGGATGCTAAATATGTAAATTGGATAGCTACCAGCTGATTTCATTTACATCCACTCTTGGACGGGTTTACATCCATTCTAACTTGGCTTCCTCCTCATGTTTTCATCACCCCCAGAGGTATCTAAGCCACCTATTGTGGAGTCTTAATTGGGTCCAGTATCATAGGGAAGTAACTTGGCCTTGCAAAAGAGTTAATTGCAATGCGGGTGGTAGCTACTCTGAAAAACTTGTTTTCATCCTGCGTAAGTAATGGCGTAAGGCAGGGAGGATTATGTTGTGTTTGCTGACTTGCTGCATGAAGGATAATTAGGTGCTACATCAATGTGAAATAGGATGGCAAAATGAGACTCTTTCTATTTCATTTTAGGCTGAAGGTCCCAAAGACAAAGCGTCATACAAAGCAAAAGTGCTAACTCAGCTGGTCAAGGAAGTCCTCAAATTTGAGACCTCAATTTTGACATCTTAATACGTACCTAAAGATAGATTCAGATATTAAAATCCACTCTTTAAGGCTGCAGAGGTTGAGCAGGGAGACCTGTTTCGGTTTAAGGGCTTTGGGGGAGAGATTTGTTGATACGCTGCATGTGATTGACACCATTTTCCTTGCTCATACAGGAAGGCAGAACATTTAGGGAACTTCAAGAGAGAAACACTCAGAATAATTAATCTATGTTCCTTTGAGTTTTTGAAGTACAAGTACCAAATATTTGCCTCTAGTAGAGTGTCCAGAAGAAGCATTCTGTGTCAGAGGATGAAGTTCAGTACAGAGAATGGATTGCTTCCCCAAGAGGGAGCTAGTCTGGGCCATCTTTGATCCTTTAGAGAATTGCCCAGTGGAGCAAATAGTCCCCAAAGAGGGAAAAGATCACTGGCTCTGCAGGGACTGAGGGAGGAATTCGAAGTAACCGACTGGACTACAGATAGTGAATGCATGAAGGAAAGTTAAAGATCGCCAGTAGGTGCATCTGTGCAAAGCTAACAAGAGCTCTCCACATAACCTTGAGAGAAAGAACTAGCTGTAAATTCCCAGTACATCACTGTTGTTGAGGGGAGCTGTGCCCTTCCCCCAATACCATTTCCTCTACCCTGGAGGATCTGAAACTACTGCCAGAAAGGACAAGGAGATGTAGGGAGTAGAAAGCAAGCACATCCAGGGTCTCCCCTCTTCACTGGAGGACTGGGAAGAATTTAATTAAATTATTAAATTAATTGATTTTGGTGACAAGTTCTCAATCTGTCGCCCATGCTGGAGTGCAGTGGCATGATCATAGCTCACTGTAGCCTCAAACTCCTGGCTTCAAGCAATCCTCCCACCCAGCCTCTTGAGTAACTGGGACAACAGATACATGCCACCATGCTCAGCTATTTTTTAAAAATTTTTAATTTTTGTAGAAACAGGCCTTGCTTTGCTTCCCAGGTTGGTCTTGAACTTCTGGCATTGAGTGATTCTCTCACCTAGGCCTTCCTAAATGCTGAGATTACAGGTGTAAGCCACTGTGCCCTGCCAAAGAAATTTTAAATAGAATAAGAAGAGGGAGTCATATAATTCTGACACGGGGCTGGGTGTTTCAGTTTCCAAATTAAGACTCTTCTTGTGTAGAAAATGTCTGGTGAAATATTAATGAACTAAGGGTGATGAGAAAAGAAAAGAAAGAACTTCTCCAAAATGTGCAGAGGAAGAACTAGGGCATACCCAAAGCGGGTTTGAGCAAGCAAATTAGGAGAAATAATTGTTATTTTCTGTAGGGTTCCTTTTCCCCAAAGGATCTAGGTAAGCCCTGCATCCTTGTTAGTTTCCATAGTTCTTTCCCTTCTTCTTCTCCTGTTCCCCCAGACTAGAATAGTCCAAGTTCATCAAACTGAAAATAAATATTTGCATCGAAAGTACAGAACATGACAAAATATAAGGTAACCTTTGAATCATTTTTATTCTGAGATGACTAAAAACATTTTAATTATTTTCTCATTATTTCTACCATCAAGAAGAGATACACATAGAACTTAAAACACTGCGTGGACATAGTAAGTGCACAGAAAGTATTGGCTGTTTTTATTGCTTGCTTCACCTATTTTAGTTAAGTATGTAAACAACATTACAGAACTTTCAGTACAAATTCACAAACAATACTATGCTACTGGGGTACTAAATCTAAATTACAGAAGTGAATCCCAAACTATCCAGAACAAATATTATTGTATCACAACTAACTAAATGAGATGTCATAAACTTGAATGATAAAAATCTGACTGTTCCTTATATTATCTAAACACTCAGTGGAATACTGGAGTAGCAGAATATTTTATAGAAATCTTACTTTGAATTAAAAATTTCTTGTATATTCCCTGTCCTCCCCTGAGTCTAAGGGTATTATTGTAGACCAAAAGTGGAAATATCCTGAAATCAATTATTCTTTCTTTCTTTCTTTTGGAAAAGTTTTAAATGGAAAACACAATACCGGACATCTCAATTCTATAGGGAAACGAAGTCTTTCGAGGGTAAGAAGAAAGAGAAGTGCAATTCTTTAGAATGGAAAGAGTTCAATGGGTCCCATGAGCAATGGAGACTTGAGTCCTTCACAGCAGAACACTGAGGAGAAGGTGAGAAAGACGGTGCCTGTGATGTGTGCTAATGCCTTAGGTACTGGGGCTCTTAGCCTCAGCAATGAGGCCTGACTCACTTGTGGCACCTGGCACAGTCAGAGTCACAGGACCAAAAGCAGAACTGTGGCTTGGGCCACCAAGATGTGAAATCATGCCATAATGAATTGGAGAGAAGAAGGTCCTTCCTTGTTTTCTGGACATTCCATAAATATACCACATACTAGGGTCAAGCTGATATGAAATTTCCTACCAACCTAATGGCATGGAGAATTGGAGTTAAAATTAATGTAGTTTATATAATATTAAGTGACATTTAAAATCTGCATTGCACATTTGCATATTGGTGCTGGCAGTGGGCCTTTTCCAGCTTCTAGGTTATTATTTTCTAAGTCCACCTTCATTGTACAGAATAGAAAAGGACCAAATCTTGGACAGAGAGGTGAATGCTTGCTGTGTCCAGGACATCTGCACTAACATATTTCTTTGAATTTATCCTCAACAAGTTTATTTGTGTCATCGATGACCACTTTGCTTTTAGATTAAAGACCAGAATATTAGAGAAAGTTGAAATCAGAAAATTCAAAACTTTGTACAGTAGGGAAGAAAAGGACAATATTTAGACTTGGGATTTTACTGTTGCTTAGGTATAGGATCCAGTCTTTCTCCAGTATCTGCAGTTAAGTCTCTACAAACCTGATCTGGGTGATTCTGAAGTTACTGTAACATGGAAGAGTTCTGAGTTTTGAGTCTTTCTCACTCGATAATCAAGTGACTATTAGACCGTAAGTCTATTTTTCATTAGTCTTCCCTTTAGGTATTGGTAAATTTGCTAAGTTGTGGGGAACAAAAAAATGCTTACAAATTTCCAGAGGGAAAGAAGATATGTTCTGGAAGAACAATTGACATTTGTCCAACAAATACTTATTAAGCACTTTTTATGTACCATATACTTTGTTGGGTGCTGAGGTTACAAAGATAAAACACATATGGTTCTCTCAACACGTTCACAGACCTGACACGAAAAGGAGTCAATGCAATGGAGGATAGGAGAAACTGCTAGCATTATATTGGCTTGGATTCAACTTAAGTGTTTTCCTTTGGTGGAAAGTATTTTCCATGTGTTGCTTAAATTTATGTGTAAAAATGACTAAGTAGATTTGCTACTCCATTAATTTCTCTTCTCATAAAATAATTCCTTTATGATAAGACAATCTTGTAAAATAGTCTGGCCTATAGTTTTAGGTCATAATTTTATAGACTTGACAAAGACAGAGATAGAATGGGTAATCTGTAATGTAAAATTAATGTAGAACAAAGCTAGAGTATTTCTAAGTGTCAAAATAGATAATATCTCAGGTTAATTATGTGAAAGAATCATAGTAGGGATATATCCTTCTGTTGCTTTAAGTAGAAGAACTAAAGTAACTGTGGCTCTGATATTTACAGCAGGGAGGATATATAGGCAATCTGAAAGTTATGAGAATACCCACGTTGGACAGTAATAATTTAATTTTATACTTTTCAAAGTAAAAATAATGATATTGACCTCTCACATAATATAGCAAGCTTTTATGAAGTTTTAATTATCAAAACAAAATGTCAAGGTAGAATTGTGTTTATGTTGTTGTCAGTGGATAAAAATCAAGTACTTAAAAACTAAAATTAATGATAAAATCTCAGGAATAGACTGGATGACATAATCTCAGGGGTGAATACGAAATAGAATTTACTTTATACGTAATTCTACATCGTGATTTGAAGTTAATTGTTAGATTTAGATATTTCTCTATAGGTTATGAGTCGACAAGCTTTCTAAGATGGGTCAAGTAAAATAATCTAAACTGAGCACTATAATGTGTTACCAAGATATGCTGAAAAGAACATGATCATTTTTATTATAAACTAACATTGTTAAAGCTGTCTAATTTGACTCTATTAAGAGTAACAATGGGCAATACAGTGGCATGGGAAGACAATGGAATGTGTGTCAGAAGATAAGAGAGTCTATGGCAGCTTTTCTACTGTTGCAGTTTGGCTTGGGTAAGCCATTATCCATTTTGCTCCCAAATATACGTCTTTATTAAAAAATGACATATATACAAATATATGTAGAAATCATAATTTTATATCTTGATTAGTTATTACAAAATACACACACCCAGATAAATACCAGGCAGATTATGAAATGAATGTTACCAGGATCTCAGAAGTTCTTCTCATGCCTCTACTAGGTTAGTACACAACTCCTCCTCCCCAAATATGATGAATATGTTGACTTCTAATACATAGCTTAGTCTTGCTAAGCTTCAAATGTAGTCAAAACTCTAGATTTTGTCATTTAGATTTATAATTTTTGTATTTTATCCATGTTGCATGAAGAAATAATTCATCAATTTGCATCATTGTACAGTATGAATATAACAAAATACATTATCCATATATTTGTATTACTAGTTGGGACCATCAATAATAATGCTCCTGTGAGCATTCTTATACATATCTTTGGTGAACATACATAGGTGTTTCTATTGCATATATACCACTTAGAAATAGAATTGCTTTATCATGAGGTATTACTATTTAGCTTAATGCATGATCCAAATTGACTGTACCAATTTGCATTCACATATTTGAGAGTTCCTTTCACATCCTTTCCTGTGCTGGTATTGACTGTCTTTTTCATTTTAACCATTGTGATGGGTGTGTAATGGTATGGCAATGTAGTTTTATTTGTAATTTCTTGGTTACTAACAAATTGTTTTTATATATTTATTGGCTATTTAGACATCCTCCTTTGAGGATTCATGAGCTTTGATCTAATTAAAAATCACTTATTCTTGGCTGAGCATAGTGGCTCACGCCTGTAATCTCAACACTTTGGAAGGCCAAGGCAGGCAGATCACTTGAGGTCGGGAGTTCAAGACCAGCCTGACCAACATGGAGAAACTCCATCTTTATTAAAAATAAAAAATTAGCTGGGCATGGCGGCACATGCTTGTAATCCCAGCTACTCAGGAGGCTGAGGCACGAGAATAGCTTGAACCTGGGGGTTGCAGTGGAAGTTGCAGTGAGCTGAGATTGCATCATTGCACTCCAGCCTGGGCATAAGAGCAAAACTCTGTCAAAATAAATAAATAAATAAATAAAATAAAAATAAAAAATAAATAAATCACTTATTCTTTTGGTAGTCTCTTAAAATATGTAAACATGTATTTTAATCATATATTCTTTAATGTACATATCATCACAGATTCTGTGGTTAGCAGTTTGTGTTTCTTAATATGTCTTTTAATCAATGAAGTTTTTAATTATAAATCTAATTTGTCAGGTTCATTGAGGTGTAATTTACATACCATAAAACTAATCTATAAAAATGTGTAGTTCAGTATTATTTAGTAAGTTAGCAGACCTGTGCAACCATCCTCAAAATTTAGTTTTAGAACACTTCTATCACCCAAAAAGTTCCCTTATGCTTGTTTGCAGTCAATTACCATTTCTATCTTAGTGCCAGTTAAGTATACTTTCTATTTCCATTATTTTGTCTTTTCTAGAAATTCTATACAAATGGAATCATACAGTATTTAGCCTTTTGGGCCTGTTTTCTCATGTTCCATAATGGTTCTAGGTTCATCCACAATGTTACATGTATCAATATTTAATCCCTTTTTGCAGTTAGCTAGTGTTTCATTTTATAAATTAACACATTTTGTTTATCCATTCAGCGGTTGACGGGCCTTTGACTTACTTCCAGCTTTTGTCTATTATAAATAAAATTGCTATGAACATTCCTGCCTACATTTTTGCATAAGCGTATGTCTTCAATTCTCTTGAGCTGATATCTAGGAATAAAATTTCTAGGTCATATGGTAAGGGTACAGTTATCTTTGTCAGAAAATGCCAGTATCTTCAGGGACAAATGCATATAAAGTCTTTGGCCTATTTTTTAATTGGCTTACTTATCTTTTTATTTTATTGAGTTATAAGGGTCCTTTATATATTCTGGACTCAAATGCCTTGTCAAATATATGATTTTGTAATTTACAAATATTTTCTTACATTTTGTAGGTTGTGTCTTCACTTTCTTGATGGCATTGTTTGCAGTACAATAATTTTTAAATTTGATAAAGTCCAATGTGTCTATATTTTTTCTTTTGTCACTTATGCTTTTGGTATCATATCTAAGAAGTCTTTGCTGTTACTAAGGTCACAATTTATGACTATATTTTCTTCTAAGAGTTTTATGGTTTTAACTATTACATTTAGATCTGTGATGCATTTTTAGTTAACTTCTTTTGGGTACGGAGTACGGAAAGGGCCCTCAGTAATTATTTTATATGTAGATACACAGTTGCCCAAATGCCATTTACTGAAAACATTATCTTTCCCCTTTGAATTGTCTCAGCATTCTTGATGACCATCATGTCATTGGCAAGACGGCAGAGTAGAAAATATCAGCTTTTCCTCTCCCACAAAAATCTACAATTAGCTAGCTATCTATCAATGAAAATAGCCTCACGACAGCTCATGTGTCCAATTGAGACCCTGCAGTAACACGGTGAAGAAAAAAAAACACGAGATAGCTGCACAGAAAAGATGGCTTGAGAGATTTGAGTGCCTAAGACATCTGGAGATAGATAGGAACAAAGAAGAAGCATTGAGGATATTAGTCTCGGCCACATGGTGGGTACCACCATGGTCTCTGATGGCCTGTAGAGGACACAGGTAGCATTCACCACTGAAGTAATCAAGAGTCATGGACTGCAGATGCTCTGGAGAGGGAGATGCTGCTATGCTTTGTCCCCTACCCCTAGAAAGAGGCACTGTTGTATCACCCTGGGATTGGAACCACCAGGCCACCCAATCCACATGTGCCCTGGACCCCAAATCTGTGGCTGCTCCTTGCAGGTTTGCACTCTAGACCCTTGCTTTGTGGCCACACTGTGCATATCCATGCATCAGACACTGCAGTTATTGTCACTGCAGGATAACCCTGCCATGGGCCCAGGACCATGGTTGTTCTGCATACACCTGTGCTCCAGACCCCAACTTCACTGCTGCTCCATAAGCAAGTGTGACTCAGACACTGGGGCCACCACTGTGACAGGCTATCCTGCATATTGAATCTCAGAGCCACTGTCACTATACATGTGCTTATGCTCCAGGTTCCAGC
This sequence comes from Theropithecus gelada, assembly GCF_003255815.1. Classification (NCBI taxonomy): domain Eukaryota; kingdom Metazoa; phylum Chordata; class Mammalia; order Primates; family Cercopithecidae; genus Theropithecus; species Theropithecus gelada. The sequence goes on along the minus strand of NC_037681.1, from coordinate 37,539,910 downwards.
TGTGTGACTGTTTCATGTGCCATCATGACAGTACCTGTGAACCTGAACCAGTGCCAAGAGAGATCAGCAGAATCTCAGCAGTCTTCACCACTAGAAACCCAAACATCTCCTGTGGCCATTGCAGACACCCACAGACTTGGCAGCTGAATACTCCTGCAATATTTGCAAACACTCAGGTAACAGAACTGCATTAAAAACGATGTCACTGTGCTCTCTCTGGAACTGGAACTGCTGCATACCACCCATTCAATGACCTTGCATCCACCCATTTTGGGAATATTTCCCCACTTATCCAGTCCATCAAATCTGGAAAAGTTGTCTGCTCCATCGAATATGGAGATATCAATGCAAGGCAACAGGAACACACACACACACATACACACACACACACACACACGCAAACACACACAAGAAAACATGAAACCACCAACGGAACACAATAATTTTCCAGTAACCAACCTCAAAGAAGCAGAAATCTACGAATTTCTTTACAAGGAATTCAAAATAATTGTTTTAAGAGAGCCCAGGAAATAGTAAGAGAACAGACAACTTAACAAAATCAGGAAAAATATGCCTGATTAAAATGGAAGTTTAACAGAGAGTTAGAAATCATAAAAAGAGCCAAACAGAAATATTGAAGCTGAAGAATACAAGGACTGAAAATTTAAAAATGCAATGGAAAGCCAGGCACGGTGGCTCACGCCTATAATCCTAGCTTTTTGGAGGCTTAGGTGGGTGGATCACAAGGTCAGGAGTTTGAGACCAGCCTGGCCAATATGGTGAAACCCCCATCTCTACTAAAAAATACAAAAATTAGCCAGGCATGGTGGTGTGCTCTTGTAGTCCCAGCTATTCAGGAGGCTTAGGAAGGAGAATAGCAGGAACCCAGGAGATGCAGGTTGCAGTGAGCCGAGCTCGCACCACTGCACTCCAGGCTGGGTGACAGAGTGAGACTCCATTAAAAAAAAAAAAGTGATAGAGAGTGTCAACAACGGGTTATGCATGGTGGGTCATGCTTGTAATTCCAGCACTTCGGAAGGCTGAGGTGGGCAAATTGCCTGAGCCCAGGAGTTCAAGACCAGCCTGGGAAATATGGCGAAGTTCCAGCTCTACAAAACACATACAGATTAGTTGGGTGTGGTGGCATGAGCCTATAGTCCCAGATACTTGGGTGAGGTGGGAGAATCACTTGAGCCTGGGAGATTGATGCTGCAGTGAGCCAAGACTGCACCACTGCACTCTAGCTCGGGTGACAGAATGAGACCCTGTGTCAAAAAAAAAAAGGTGTGCTAACAATGGAATTGAACAAGTAGAAGAAAGAATCTATGAACTCAGGCCAGTTTATTTGACAATATCCAGAAAAAAAAAAAAAAAAAAAGAACGTCTACAAGATTTATGAGATGCCATCAAAAGCCATTTTTCACATTATAAAATTTTATGAGGAGGAGACAAAGGGACAGAAAGTTTACTTTAAAAAAGGGTAAAAACTTCTCCAATCTGAGAAAAGATATGAACATCCATAAATAAAGCACAAATATTTTCAATGAGATTCAACCCTAATAAGAATTCACTAAGACATATTATAATCAAACTGTCAAAAATCAAAGACACACATAGACAAGAAAAGGCAAGTGAAAGGATAGAAAAAGATATTTCAGACAAAACAGACATTATGTCAAAAATTGTGAAGGAGACAAGGATGGTGATTATATAATGATAAAAGTGTGAATTCATCAAGAGGTTATAAAATTATAAATATATATATGTACCCAACATCAGAGTACATAAATCTTTAAAGCAAATGTTAATAGATCTGAAGGGATAGATAGACAGAAATACAGTAATATTAGGGGATATCAATGTCCTACTTTAAACAATGGATAGATGATCCTGACTGAAAATCAATGAGAAAACATTGGACTCGAACTACACTTTAGATCAAATGGACCTAACAGATATATACAGAACATTTCATCCAATAACAGCAGATACACATTCTCCTCAAGCATACATATTAGAAACACCTTCCAGTGGAGATCATATGTTAGGCCAAACAAATCTTAACAAATTAAAGAAGATTGAAATGATATCAAGTATCTTTTCATACTCTAATGGTATAAAATTGGAAATCAATAACAAAGGAATTTTTGAAAAATCACGATTATATATAAACACCATGCTTCCGAACAACCAATATGTCAAAGAAGGAATTAAAAGAGAAATTTTAAAAATTTCTTAGGACCAAAACAGCTGGAAACACAACATAATAAAACTTATGAGATGGAGCAAAAGCACTTCTGAGAAGAAAATGTGTAGTAATAATTGTCTACATCAAAAGAGAAAGATTTCATAAAAATAGCAATATTACACATCAAAAACTATACAAAGAATAGACTAAGATAATAGTTAGTAGAAGAAACAAAATAGCAATTGTAAGAGCAGAATTAAACAATGTGGAGACTAAAAAACCAATAGAAAAATCAATGAAAGAGATGACTTTTTGAAAAGATAAAATAACAAACATTTAGCTAGACTAAGATAGGAAAATGCAAATAAATAAAATCAGAAATGAAAGAAGAGACCATTAAAACTGATACCTCAGAAATACAAAAAAAAAGAATACTATAAACAAATATGTGCCAAAAAATTGAATAACCTAGAAGTAATAAATTCCTAGACATACAATATAACAAGATTTCATCACGAAGAAATAGAAAATCTGAACACACCAAAAATGAACAAGGAGATTGAATCAGTAATAAAAAATACCTCCAATAAAAAAGCCCAGGACCTGATTATTTCACTGTTGAAACAGTGCAATAAAGGATGATATTAATTCTTAAAGAAGAATTAGTTCTTATGTAAGAATTATTTTTCTCCTTTCCAAGCTCTTTTAAAAAATTAAAGAGATGGTAACATTTTATGGTCATGTTATAAGGTCAACCTTACCCTGATACCAAAGCCAGATAAGGACACTACCAGAACAACAAATTACAGGCCAGTACCTCTGATGAACATAGTTGTAAAAATTCTCAACAAAATCCTGGCAGCCCATTAAAAGTTTCATACATTTTGATCAAGTGGAATTTATCCCTACGATGCAAGCATGATTAAACATAAACAAATCAATAAATGTGATACATTGATTAATAGAATACAAGATAAAAATCATATAATCATCATAATAGATGCAGAAAGACTATGATAAGATTTGACATCTTTACATAATAAAAACTCTAAAAAAATTAGGTACAAAAGAATGTACCTCAAAAGAATAAAGGCCATATATGACAAACTCACAGCTGATACCATACTCAGTGGTGAAAAGGTGATCTTTTTTTTCTCTAACATCAGGAATAAGACAAGAATGTCCACTCTCACCACTTCCGTTCAACACAGTATTGGAAGTCCTAGCCAGAGTAATTAGAAACAAATAAAAAATAAAAGACATCTAAATGGATGGAAAGGAAGAAGTAAAATTGTCAATGCAAATGACATTATCATATATATGGAAACCCCTATGACTCTACCAAAAACCTTTTAGAGCAAATAAATGCATTCAGTAAAGTTGCAGGATACAAAATCAAAACACAAAAATCAGTTGCAGTTCTATACACTAAAATTGAACCACCTGAAAAAGAAATTAAGAAAGTAATCTCATTCACAATAGCATGAAAGAGAATAAAATTCTTAGGACCACATTCCCCTAAGGAGGTGAAAGTTCTGTATGCTGAAAACTATAATATATTGATGAAAGAAACTGATGAAGACGCAAATCAATGGAAAGATATCCCGTGTTCGTGGATTGGAAGAATCAATATTGTCAAGATGTCCATACTACCCAATATGAACTACAGATTTAGTGTAATTCCTATGAAAATTCCAATGGCATTTTTCACAGGAATAGAAAAAAAAATCCTAAAATTTGTATAAAACTACAAAAGACCCTGAAAAGCTAATGCAGTATAGAATAAGAAGAACAAAGACAGAGGCATCACACCTCCCAATTTCAAATAATATTACAAAACTATAGCAATCAAAGCATTATAGACCAGTGGAAAAGAATAATAGAAATCCCCCAAATAAGCTCATGCATATATGGTCAACTAATCTTTGACAAAGCTGCCAAGAATACACACCGGAAAAAGGATAATTGCTTCAATAAATGCTGCTGGGAAAACTGGTATGTACATGTGATTTTTAAAAAAAGCAAATTGCATCCTTGTACCACACAGAAAATCCAACAGAAAATGCATTAAAGATTTAAACATAAGACCTGAAACTGTAAAACACCTAAAAGAAAACATGAAGAGAAAGCTCCATGGACATTGGTTTTGGCAGATTTTTTGGCTATGACACTAAAATCATAGGCAATAAAAGTAAAAATAAATAACAGAGACTACACAAAACCGAAAAGTTTCTGCACAGCAAATGAGACAATCAGTAAAATATATAAGAACCCATGGTGTCGACGCAAATGTTTGGAAACTATATATTCAATGAGGGGTGACTATCCTATATATATTAGCAACTAATACAACTCAGTAGAAAAATAAAACAATTAACCTGATTTAAAAATGGACCAAGGACTTGAATAGACATTTTTCCCAGGAAGACATACAAACGGCCAACAAGTATATGAAAAAGCTATCAATATCACTAATTATCAAGGAAATGCAAATTCAAATCATGAGGAGACATCACTCACACCTGTGAGGATGGCTATTAACAAAAAGTCAAAAGATAACAAGTGTTGCCAAGAGTGTGAAGGAAAGGGAACAATTATATATTACTGGGGTGGAATGTTTGTGGAATTGTTTGTGACACAGCCATTATGAAAAACAATATGGAAATTCCTAACAAAATTAAAAATGGAACTACTATATAAACCGGAAACTCCACTTCTAGGCATTTATCCAAAGGAAATAAAATCAGTGTCTCCAAGAGATATCTGTACTCCCACATTCATTGTAACATTATTCACAGTAGTAAAATATAGAAGCAAGCGAGGTGTCTATCAGTGAGTAAATAGATAATAAAATTGTTGTGTATATACATAGATAAATTCAACAAAAAATTATTCAGCCTTAAAAAAGGAAATTCTGCCATTTTCAACAACATGGATGAACCTGGAGTACATAATGCTAAGTGAAAGCAGACACAGAAATATAAATATTGCATCATCTCATTTATATGTGAAATTTTAAAAAGTCAAACTCATAGAAACAGAGAAAGATGTTTACCAGGGATCGGTGGATGGGGAGATGTTGGTTAAAGGGTACAAACTTACAGTTAAAAGATAAATAAATTATGAGTTTTTCCATTTAAAAATATAAGTTTGGGGCTGCTTTTGTCAAATTTATTTCTAAGTGTTTTATTATTTTTGATACTATTGTATATATTTTCTTAATTATATTTTGTTAGTCATTGCAAGTGTGTAGAAATAAAATTGATTTTTGTGTATTGATCCTGTATTCTGCAACTTTGCCAAACTTGTTCATTAGTTCTAATAGATTTTTAGTAAGTTCCTGAGAATTTCCTATATGCAAGACCATGACATCTGTAGAGATAGTTTTACTTCCTTTTATTTCCAATCTGGGTGACTTTATTTATTTATTTTGCCCAATGGAACTGAGCAGAACTTCCAGTATGATGCAGAATAGAAGTGGCAAAAGATGATACCTTTGCTTATTTCTGATCTCAGGAAGAAAGCATCCAGTCTCTCACCATTTGTACGATGTCAGCAGTGGGTTTGTTGTAGCTTTTCTTCATCAGTTTGAGGAATTTCCCTTCTGTTCCCAGTTTGTTGAGTATTTCTATTGTGAAAGTGTTGAATGTTGTCAAACATTCCTTTCATGTTTATTCCATGTCTGTTGAGATCATCATGTGGCTTTTGTTCTACTATTGATATTCTCTCTCTCTCTCTGTCTCTTCCCCTCACTCTCTCTTTTTGGTCATGGACCAAAAGCAAATTTTTATAATTTGCTGGAATCAATTTGCCTATATTATGTTGAGAATTCTGCATCTACATTCATAAGAAAGATTGGTTTGTAGTTTTCTTTTCTTGTCATGTCACTGTCTGGTTTTGGCATTTGAGTAATATAAGCCTCATAAAATAAGTTGTGAAGTATTCCTTCTTGTAGTGGGTTAAATATTGTCTCTCCCCTCGTCCCCCCACTCCAAAAAAGTATATGTTCTAATTCTTGGAATCTGTGAATGTTACTCTATTTAGAAAAAAGGGTTTTTGCAGATGTAATTATGTTAGGAATCTTGAAGTAAGATTGTGGTTACTTGTCATTGGATTGAGGTGGGTCTACTCCAATGACAGGTGTCCTTCTAATAATACACAGAGGTGAACAGATGGAAGAGTAGAAGATACAGAGGAGAAGACACAGTGAAGATGGAGGCAGAAATTAGAATGATGTGGCCATAAACCAAGCTTTCAGTTCTATTTACAAAAGCCCTGGTAAAGCTTAGCTTTGACTGACTAGAGCTCTGCTTGTTTGGTCAGGTCCATATCTACATTAACTGACATAGTCGTATGTTGTAGGCAGCCTTTCTTGTCTTGATCCTTCACTCTGCCAGCAAGGATAGTCATTTATTAGTATCATTGCTAATATGTTAAAAAATGACTCAAAGTGCTTCATCTCTTTCTGCAGTTGCTTAAAGTTTAGTCTAAAGATACAGGTTTTCTGATCCATTTCCCACATTCTGAGACTGCATCTCTGTTACCCTTCAGCTTGTCACTTCTATTCTTTAATTACTACCATCCCAAACTTTATAGAATTCTAACTCAGGTATATCTGCTTTCAACTCCTTTCCAAATGTGTTCTGCTTTATAGATTTACTGTGATGGGTGAGAGGGCAGAGTGTATCTCCAGGTTGATATTTTTTCTCTGTTTTTCTATTTTCTCTAATTGTTTTCCTGTTTCACATTACATATGCTTCATTACTCATTTATTCACTCATTCACTTAAAAAACATTCATTAAGCCCACCATATTGTGCATTGTATTATACTAGGAGCTGGAAATAGAAAGATGAATAGAATAGCTCTTCACTTCAAGTATAGGGATATATATCTATAGATATAGATATACAGAGAGAGTAAAAAATATCTACTATATATATATATATATATATATAGAGAGAGAGAGAGAGAGAGAGAGAGAGAGAGAGAGAAATGCAACTAAGCCCATAAGCCCAGGATGCTATGGGGACAAAGAAAGGAGACACTATGTCCCCACACTTGACCTTAGAGTGCCAATTGAGCTGTGGCTTGTTATTTATTGCTCCATATCATTTCAGTCAAATGCAGTGAAATAGTTAAGTATCTTCTGTGAATTTGAACAACATTATAATAACAAAAATGGTGAGTGCTCAGCAAGTACATGTAATGAAGGAATGAGTTTTATACATGAAAAGTCTGAGGCTTGAAGGGTTAAATAATTTACACAAGGTCTGGGCTAGTAATGGACAGAGCTGAAACACAAAACCGAGGTTGACTATTTTTAATAGCATGAATTTCCAAATACTACATGTTCTGCACACTTAATTGAGCCAGAATGTAGACAAATACACTTTGTCAGTATTTACAACCCAAAACTACTTTGTAACTAAGAACACTCTTAATGGTAGTCAGGGGAAGTTTTCACTTTTGAAGTATATGTGTCAAGTCGCCGAAGACAAAAATCTCCTTTTATTATGATATTTAACTAATTACTTAAATGTAACAGAGGTAAAGTATTTTCAATAAAGAAGCCTTTTTATTTTTGAAGACAGTTTGAGATATAGAAGATATAAAAATAGAATATGATTTCTTAAAAAAATAGAAGTATGGAGTGTGGGGGAGAAAGAACAGATCTTGTTTTTTTCTCTTGATTAAAATCCATCCTTTTAGATGTGATGTATTTTTCTAGTGAGAGAGGTATACAGAAAAAAAAAAAAATACATGAAGAACCAGTCTCTGTTTTTCAGCTCAAAATCAGAACAAGGATTTTAATTTATCTTCTAGTTTCTTCTAGTTGGCTGTATGAAGAGTCTGGAATGAGATATAAGGTCTCCAGAGTAATATAGTCACAAATAGGGAGGAACATGCAGAGAGCAAAATGGAAGAAAGGATGACGAAGCAACCTGATGTTCCTATCCCACAGGTCCAAAATGAGGCACCAGAGGCATATACAGTCCCAGAGTCAACCTGGAATTACAACCAGATAAACGGATCATATCTACAGAGTAATTAGAAATGGGAGAATACTAAATCCTAAAGGGAATGGCTGCCTGTAAAAGTCCTTCAGAACAAATATCAGAAACATGCCTCTCTTTCAGGCAAGGGACATAGATCTAGGAACAGTGAGCCTTGCAGGGGGCTTGATAGTTTTTTGTCTACCTTCTCTGAGAGGATGGCTAACAAACTTTTCTCAGATAAAGAGGATCACCAAAAGGGAACTTTCCTAAATATGCTTCCCGTGTTAAAAATGAAAAAACAAAACAAAACAAAAAAAGAAGACTGAAAACCAGGGGATACAGGGAATTGGTATTAAAGGAACCAATGATAACAGCAAAACAAAACATATCAGGAAAGATTTTTATTGTTCATAGTGACTCCTTGTGTGCACTGCTTAATTTACATATGGGCCCTGTATTTGTTTTCTAATGCTGGGTAGCAAATTAAATAGATGACCATGAATTTAGTGGCTTAATTAGACAGCCATTATTGGTCCTGGGAAAACTGGCTAGCCATATGTGGAAAGCTGAAACTGGATCCCTTCCTTACACCTTAAACAAAAATTAATTCACAATGGATTAAGGACTTAAATGTTAGACCTAAAACCATAAAAACCCTAGAAGAAAACCTAGGTAATACCATTCAGGACATAGGCATGGGCAAGGACTTCATGACTAAAACACCAAAAGCAATGGCAACAAAAGCCAAAATAGACAAATGGGATCTAATTAAACTGAAGACCTTCTGCACAGCAAAAGAAACTACCATCAGAGTGAACAGGCAACCTACAGAATGGGAGAAAATTTTTGCAATCTCCCCATCTGACAAAGGGCTAATATCCAGAATCTACAAAGAACTCGAACAAATTTACAAGAAAAAAACAAACAACCCCATCAAAAAGTGGACAAAGGATACGAACAGACATTTCTCAAAAGAAGACATTCATACAGCCAACAGACACATGAAAAAATGCTCATCATCACTGGCCATCAGAGAAATGCAAATCAAAACCACAATGAGATACCATCTCACACCCATTAGAATGGCAATCATTAAAAAGTCAGGAAACAACAGATGCTGGAGAGGATGTGGAGAAATATGAACGCTTTTATACTGTTGGTAGGAGTGTAAATTAGTTCAATCATTGTGGAAGACAGTGTGGAAATTCCTCAAGGATCTAGAACTAGAAATACCATTTCACCCAGCAATAGCATTACTGGGTATATACCCAAAGGATTATAAATCATGCTACTATAAAGACACATGCACATGTATGTTTATTGCATCACTATTCACAATAGCAAAGACTTGGAACCAATCCAAATGTCCATCAATGATAGACTGGATTAAGAAAATGTGGCACATATATACCATGGAATGCTATGCAGCCATAAAAAGGATGAGTTCATGTCCCTTGCAGGGGCATGGATGAAGCTGGAAACCATCATTCTCAGCAAATGATCACTAGGACAGAAAACCAAACACCACATGTTCTTACTCATAAGTGGGAATTGGACAATGAGATCACTTGGACACGGAACAGGGAACATCACACACCAGGGCTTGTTGCGGGGTGGGGGCTGGGGGAGGGATAGCATTAGGAGAAATACCTAATGTAAATGACGAGTTGATGGGTGCAGCAAACCAACATGACACATGTATACCTATGTATCAAACCTGCACGTTCTGCACATATACCCTAGAACTTAAGGTTAAAAAAAAAAAAAAAAAAAAAGAGACAACAGCTATTATTTATCTCCTGGTTCTGTAGGACAGAAGTCTGGTGCAATATGTTTGGATTCTCTAGTAAGTGCCTTACTGTGATATAATCAAGGTATTATCTGGGGCTGCAGTTCTCATCTGGGGCCTAGGGTCCTCTTCTACACTCACCGTTTGTTGAAAGAACTAATTTCTTTGTTATACTTTCCATCTGTCTCTCTTTATCTAGAAGCTAGCAGTGGCAGGCTGAGTCCTCATGCATCAGAGCTCTTCTACTTCCTCTTTTACTCCCTCTTCTGTTTTCATGTTCTGCTTTAAGGACTCATGTGATTGCACTGAGCCAACCTAAATAATCCAGGGAAATCCTCCTATTCTAAGGTCAACTGAATAGTAATCTTAATTACGCCTGCAAAATCCCACTTGTCATGTAATATACCATAACCATTCCTGGGAGGAATACCAGGGCACAGAGATCACTGGGGCCAAAATTCTGCCTATCACAGGACTGGTGTGATAGAAATTTTTATAGTGTAAGTTTTAAAAATAAAAATGTCTGGCATAAAAATGCTAAATAACCTACTCATGATCATGTGCCTAAATGGTAGAAACACGTCTGAGCACCCAGCACTTACTCTTCCTTCCAGCTTGCAATCCCTTTGTGTCTGGGAATGAATGAAATAACGTGTTTGCTGAGGGCCTAGTTACTACAGTGCTCTATCTAAACAGACATTTAGCACATCTATATGACTGAGAAAATACATAATTTAAATTAATCTATACAAAAGAAATAATAGTGGATTTCTAAAATACAAATTTGGTGCTTCTAAAAGAAGTAATGTGTTTGGGTAGCATGTAGTGAGGCAGAGAGCAGAAAATAGGTTTGGGTGCATAAAATAGGTTTGGGTTCATATAGAAAGGGTGGTGACTGGAGTCCAATCACAAAAGAGAAAACTCATAATTCCATAAGTGTATAGTTACTTCTTGAATAATGACACCAAGCCGTCTTCTCTTGGGGGTAAATCATAGACACCTCTGTGTTGGGAGCCAGAAATGCTAGTTTTCTAGATGAGCAATTCTTTCAGAGGGATAGAACAGGGCAGCCGCTATGGTTCAATTGTGTTTTCCATGGTTTATGTGTTGTAAACTTCATTTCCAATACAACAGTGTTGAGAGGTCAGACCTTTGAAAGGTTTCTCGATCATGAGGGCTCTTCCCTCAAGAATGGATTAATGCTTTTATCAGGGGAGTGGATTAGTTAATTTGGGAATGGGTTCTTCACAAAAAGGATGAGTTTGGTTCCCATTCTCTTTCTCTCTCTCGTACATGTGCATAAACACACATAATCTCTTGCCCTTGAACTTTCTACCATGGGATAACGAAGCAGGAAGGTCCTTGCTCGATGCAGACTCTTTAACCTTGAACTTCCCAGTCTCCATAACTGTAAGAAATAAAGTTCTTTTCTTTATAAATTACCTAGTCTGTGGTATTTTGTTATAGCAACATAAAGCAGACTTAGAAAGTAGCCTAACACAATAGAATAGTACTTGAGATTTAACCTGAATGCAGCATTTTCTTCCTAATTTGATTTTACCCTTTCTCAGAAGTGACTTGTTGGCCTTGCACAAGATAGACATTTAATTGAATCAAATTGAATTGGAAATAATTCCAAAGTAAGATATCCAATCAAATTTTTATGATGAATTTAGTAATGTTCCATTCTATTGGACTTTAAATGTGAAAAAGTAAATACAAGCAGTACATGAATAACAGTGCAACTCTTTGAAATAGGAATTGGAATTTTGCTGCTACTAATTGTGGCATCAAATGTGTAAAGTAAAGTAATTTATGGAAGGATAAGATGGCTTCACAGTTCTGTAGTGCTCTATTACCACCAGTTATTTAGTTAACCTTTCAAAAAACTTAATTATTTATATTACATTTTATCTGCTAAATTAAGAGATTTGGTTTCTGATACCTGACTGTCCTGATTGGACTCTGTTTGATTATACACATATACACACCATCTCTCTTTCACACACACACACACATACACACACACACACATCACTATGCAAGTACCCTGTGGTATAACCCATCAGTCTATTTAATTTCCTTAGAAACACAGCATGGTTATTATTAGAAGTGAAATTTCTTTGTTTTGTATTTGAGACAAGGACAACAGGCTCACAATGAAATATTAATGTTTGACAATTACTTTCCATTGTATATCCAGATTTGTTTATAAATGAAAAGGCATAAAATTCTAGGAAATAAAATGGCCTCCAAATTCTGAGACTCAAAAGGGTTTTGTATCGTTAAGAAAACTAAGTTGGCAGTAAGCTTTTATAATGTGAGCCCATCATTTATTGCTTTACCACCTAAAAAAGGGACCATATTTCAGTTAAACTACAATAGAATAAATTTATAAAAATAACCCTAAATCCACTATTATGATTATCTCATGAGCTTCCTTGAAATATCCAGACTCCTTGATGTGTCATTCAAATGCATCACTGACTTGACCTTTCTCCACCTTTCTAACCCCTTTTCCCATTTCCCATTATTTTTTTCTTGTTTTAGTCCAAAACAACAAGTGGCTGCTTGTCCCCCGCATCTGTGCTCCCCTCACGCATACTCTAAACTATTTAGTCTTTGGGTTCCATGAAATCTGGAGAAATTCTTCAGAGGCTGAAGAACAGTAAGAACATTAATTTCCCCATACAGTTTCCCAGTCTGAAGAGAGCTGCTTGTTAAAACAGGGAAAAGCATCTCTAACTCAAAATACCAGTAGTCATACAATTAAACTGGGAAATGGAGAACTAATTATGATTGTATAAAATATATGAAGCTTTCACATCAAAAAGGAAATCTCAAATGGCTCAGCTTTAGGATACATATCTTTCTCAGCCTGATCCCTGGCTTGGAATTAGTCAGACTTCTCTGGAGACAAATATTTGGTATATGTCAAAGTTTAGCCATCAACCCAAAGGCACCAAGATACTTGCTGCTATCATCTATTTTCTTCCATGTCGTTTTGAGATCTTTGCCTACTGCTAGACCCATCTTTGCCAAAAAGCAATTAATCATGTTCTAGTGAAGTCACTGTGTGTATGTATTTATTCATTCTCAGGAGCCTGGCAATGGCTCCCGTCCTTTGAGGTCTCCCTGGTAGGGTGATGGGAGTGTATAATTTAGAAAACCGTAGAGTTTCACCTTATACCCTTTGATCAGCATAATGCCAGGTTGGCTAGGAAATGTGGTCGTGGCCTGGTTTATTTGGACTGAGAATGGCAATCCAGGAAATGGACTTTACCAAAGAGCCAAGGTGGCATCTGTCTTCTACCCAATCGTCTAACTGCTGTGGAAAAAAAATATACTGAATAGCAAAAGTATTCGTACTGGTAAGTTTTCTTTTCCTATCACTGAAACCACTAAGTCATTTTATAATGTTCATTCATTTATTTGTAAAAACAGTTACCATCTACAGGGCGGTGGGTCCTCTAGTAGGCACCAGGATACAATTGCCATGGTTGAATTTTGAGTCAGGTAGAGGGCTCTGTGTAATTTGTCTCATATATATATATATATATGTAAACAACTCCATTCCTCTGTATGGTGAGAGGAACATCAAACTCACTTCTCTAGCTTCCTTGCCAGTCAATCCTGCTTTTTTGCTGGATACTCTTTAGAACCAGTGAAATATTTGTGTTTTCCTAAACACATTCCATTGCCTCTTTCTTCCATGACTTTGCTCATTCAGTTACAGCTGCTTGAATTGCCCTTCTCTTTCTTCTTGCCTTACCAACCACTAGTAAATATCAGTGTAAACGGAGAGCTTGTCTTCCCCAAAATGTTCTGATTATCCAGATTTTTTGGGTAATTTTCTGCTCTCTGAAGGCATTCTGTACTTAACACTATCATAATATTTTCGTGTCATATTGGAATTGTTCCTTGTGTCTCCCCCCATTTGACTGAAGGGGAAATGCCCTTGAACATGAGGGGCATTACTTATTTTGCATCTGAATTCCTAGCAAGATGTGAAAACAGATCAGAAACTCAATAAAGTTTTGACCTGAACTTGACTACATACAGTCAGTATGCTTTCTTGCTCAGACCAAAAATCTTCCACTTTTTTTCAAGTACCTGCGACTCCCAGACCTCAATAGTCTCCTCTCAAGCATCAGCTCAACCTTGCCCAAGGAAAAGTGCATTATATCCTTTTAATACAGAGAGGAAAGGAACCTCACGGATGAAGTTCAATGCCTTTCATTATTTGAATTTTAAAGTCATCTTGACACAGTTATGGAATCTTGGATTTGTGAGAGAATTACTGGGTTCCAGATCTAAAATCACCAGGATTTATCAAGTATGGTGCCTGATGCATAGTAAGTATTATTTTTTTAATGCTTGTTCTATTAAAGTAATCGAACCAGATCTATTTGGCAATTTGATTACCCACTCTGAGCTTTTTTTTTTTCGTATGTGTGCAACACAAATTATATCACAAGGTCAAAATAAGTTCGCCAAGCTTTAAACTCCCTAGAGTGTCTTGCAGTGATTTCTGAGAGTTCTACATGGTGCAGCTCAGATGCTCAGAAATCGTTTTCTCTTTCTTCAGCCTCCTCCTTCAGCTGCCCTGAGGCTGCCTTTGCTGACTGCTTCTGCTACTGCCGCTCTGAGAAAGGGAGCTGTGTTCTTGGTGTTGTGCTCTATCCCTTTAACTTCTCACTGGTCTGCAGAGACCAGGCAGTACCAGTTAATTGGAGTACTGTACTGTATGAGTAACACAATCTAGAGAATCATTTGCAGCCCTGCAGCTTTCTCCAGCCAGTCACAGAGTTGGTATTCAAAAACCAAGAATTACTGATCTGGTCAGTAATAGAAGCACTCTGAAACAAGAAAGCAGATGTCCCAATCCAGACCAATTTTCCTCCTGATGAAGCATTAGAGATTGAGTTCAGAACCACGTTTTTATCTTTCATTGTCCATTGTCAGCAATCATGCAACATGCTCTTCGCAGATCTCATTTCTACACATTTCAGAATGTAGCTTCTATTACTCTCAATCCATCTTTTTATCATCTTCTCCAAATCCAGCTACAGACTTCCTTCCAGCTATGGTTATAAGTAAATACCTTGACCTTGTGAACCACACCTGACTATTAGTGCCATACTTCTGGTGCTCAGATAAACATCTTTTTGTACAATGCTACATTAGCTTGACTTATTTCTGTCTGGGTGTGCAGTACATAACACAGGATACTGTGTTGGATAAACTGTGAGTGACTTTCTGGAAATTAATAGTCAATTAAGTGAGATGTACCTAGGAACATAGTTAATATTCTGTAATGAAAGTACGATAGATTGGAGGGGGGAGAAAAGGGAATGCGTTTGGATGCATGATGTAGGGACTCGTACGCAGGATCTTTTTTTTTTTTTTTTTTTTTATTTTTTTAAATTTATTTATTATTATTATACTGTAAGTTGTAGGGTACATGTGCATAACGTGCAGGTTTGTTACATATGTATACTTGTGCCTTGTTGGTGTGCTGCACCCCTCAACTCGTCATTTACATCAGGTATAACTCCCAATGCAATCCCTCCCCCCGCCCCCCTCCCCATGATAGGCCCCGGTGTGTGATGTTCCCCTTCCCGAGTCCAAGTGATCTCATTGTTCAGTTCCCACCTATGAGTGAGAACATGCGGTGTTTGGTTTTCTGTTCTTGTGATAGTTTGCTAAGAATGATGGATTCCAGCTGCATCCATGTCCCTACAAAGGACACAAACTCATCCTTTTTTATGGCTGCATAGTATTCCATGGTGTATATATGCCACATTTTCTTAATCCAATCTGTCACTGATGGACATTTGGGTTGATTCCAAGTCTTTGCTATTGTGAATAGTGCTGCAATAAACATACGTGTGCATGTGTCTTTATAGCAGCATAATTTATAATCCTTTGGGTATATACCCAGTAATGGGATGGCTGGGTCATATGGTACATCTAGTTCTAGATCCTTGAGGAATCGCCATACTGTTTTCCATAATGGTTGAACTAGTTTACAATCCCACCAACAGTGTAAAAGTGTTCCTATTTCTCCACATCCTCTCCAGCACCTGTTGTTTCCTGACTTTTGAATGATCGCCATTCTAACTGGTGTGAGATGGTATCTCATTGTGGTTTTGATTTGCATTTCTCTGATGGCCAGTGATGATGAGCATTTTTTCATATGTCTGTTGGCTGTATGAATGTCTTCTTTTGAGAAATGTCTGTTCATATCCTTTGCCCACTTTTTGATGGGGTTGTTTGTTTTTTTCTTGTAAATTTGTTTGAGTTCTTTGTAGGTTCTGGATATTAGCCCTTTGTCAGATGAGTAGATTGCAAAAATTTTCTCCCATTCTGTAGGTTGCCTGTTCACTCTGATGGTAGTTTCTTTTGCTGTGCAGAAGCTCTTTAGTTTAATGAGATCCCATTTGTCAATTTTGGCTTTTGCTGCCGTTGCTTTTGGTGTTTTAGACATGAAGTCTTTGCCCATGCCTATGTCCTGAATGGTACTACCTAG